>NW_027510814.1:0-30723 GCF_048772815.1 Callospermophilus lateralis
TTTGAACTTGTACTTACCCAATCATAGGCACCATGTTTGATTTTTCCAAACTTATTTTCCATGTAAAAGCCAGTCTTGACTTTAAACCTGACCACTCTATTACTAGTTCAGTATAAGATATCTATTTATTTGACCAACATGTAACTGATTGATTGTTTTCAGTAATATTCTAGATCCAGATACACAGCAGCAAACAATATGGTAATTTGCTCTAAGTTAGAAACAAAAGTAGTCTAAAAACCAAAGAAATACAGTTCCAATAATGAAACTATATTATTCCACAAAAGATATTTTTGACATTTAGTTTTTAATATCTGAAGATTGTTAAATTAAAAACTAAACCATTCTTAAATGACATGAGATAGTTATCCCTTCCTACATTGTAACAGGATTTATTTCTAAGTGATTAAGTTCTAAGTGGTTGAGAGTTTTGGTCTGTGTGGATTGCTGATCCCGGGCTCCTAGGGTATATAGAACTTTATGTCTTATGAAAATGGCACAGGAAGGTGGGGCAGCCTCCATCTCATGGGACCCTTGGAAACAACTGTTAGGACAAAGTGGTTGCCAAGGCAGTGACCTCATTCACTTCCTTGAAGGAAGTGACCTCACCTCACTTCCTTGGTGATGGAACTCTCTGAACTTGGGATCCAGGAGGTGAGGCATCCAGAGGCAGTTCCACTCCCAGTGGGCTCACTTGATTGTCTGTACCAAGGCTAGAGTCATTGTTTGTTTGTACCTAGTGATGTGTGGACAGCCAAATGCCTTGAATGGTCTCAACAGGGGCCTTTCCTGAGAAAGAAGTGTTGGCTCATTCATGGCTCCTGACAACTACACAGAGAAGGCCAAGGAAACCAGAGCTGAGACAAAACAGGCCACTGTTGAGGAACATATTTTCACCCACCAGTCAGAAGACAGAGTGGATAGATGCAGACCAAATACAGGGGTGGTTTGTGTGTCTCAGTGGGTGTGTGTTTCAATTTGTCATTTTGTCTCATGTTCTGAGAACATGAAGGAAAAACTGGGTTTTTTTTCTGTTGTTGGTGGTGGTGGTTTGAAATGGACTGTTAACTAGTGAGCCTTTTTATGTCAGTGGATCCCACTGGGTTTGTGGTTAAAGAGAGTAGAGAGAAGAATGCAGCTGTGAATGTGTCCTGTCTAGTGGAAATCTTTGCAGGACTCCTCATTGCTAATTTATGAATGAACTGCTAGATGGGCAACAGCTACCAAGATCCTAAGTTTCTGTATTCTTCCTGATTTTTGGCCACTCTCTGAAGGGGTTCGAGGTTTTGTGTCCAAGATGTGTACCGCATTCAAGCTCTGTGACATTGCCATAGACTGGATTGCTGAAGGGCTTGCCAAGCATCTCAGAAAACTCAAAAATTAGCACGACTGGTAAGGATCTCTCTGGAGAATCCCTGCTTGAATAGATAGTAACCCAAGTTGCATGATCAGGAGCTGTCAGTGCCACAGTGTTCAAGTAAAGAAAAGTTTTTCTCCAGGCTTCTTTCTTCCCTATTGTTCTGTTCCCCTGAATGTCAGGGAGGTGTTTGCCTTAGGGCACTCCTTTGGGACTCCTCAAGAAAACAGTATCAAATGGAAATGAAGAGCCCTAATCTGTGCCTTTGAAGTAAAGTGCTTTGTAAAAGCTGTGTCTGAATCAGACTCTTGGCCCTGTGTGTGGCTGTGAATTACATTCTCAGCACCCCAGGAAACTCAAGAAAAATTTCATGTGTCCATCCCAATCTAAAAGGATGAAAAAGAAGTGTACTATTGGATGAAGTCTCTTGCCTTCCTCTGGTCAGGCTCCTGACCCCTCTAAAGTCAGAACAGGGATCCTCTGGGTCAAATGAGTTGTTGCAAGCCCTCCAGTAACTAGTACACAGGTGTTTGGGTTTTTTCATGAGTCCAGTACACATAAAGAATCTACCCCTGGCAGGCAGGAGGGCTCTAATTTGACAAGCAGAGCAGTATTAACTACAGGCCCATTTAATCTATCCTGTTTCTCAGGAAGGGTGTCCAGGCCACCATGATATTTGGCATATGATGGGCATGAGAGCTTTGTTTGCACACCTTTTAAGGTTGCTCACCCTATAGAAACCCCCAGCCAGAATGTTATGATGAGTGTCTGTGTGGAAGAAGATGAGGGCCATGTGGGAGTGTTTTTGTTAGAATAGTGGTCTTTTGTGTGGTGTTTGAAAAAGATGACTGAGTCCACCTGAGCTTAAAGTCTGGTGTGATGCCATTAGAGAATGAGTACTGTAACTGATCTCAGAGAACTGTTGCCATGAATTGTGTTGGGATTTTAGAAGGCCAGGCACTAGAGGAGCCTTTGGAAACTGAGATCTAGGCCGAGGGTGGCTTTCTCCACAGCACTGGGAATCTCAGCCAGGATTTTACATGAATTTTGTTGTTAAAGCCTTCTCAGCTATAGTTGAGAGCCAAAACTCACAGGAACCTCATATTTTAGACACCCATGGGCCTGGAATCCTGTGACCTTTCACCACTCTTTGGGAACCTTGTCTGCATGCTTTTACTGAAAGGAGATTCCTCAACACTCAATGGCTCCTGAATGAATTAAAACCCACAGTGTCCACTTCTTCATTCTTGAAATATGGCTAGGCCAATACCATAAAGTTTTTGAGAATCCCATGACCAGAAATACCTGGAGAACCTTTAGATCTCCTGTTGCTCATCATGACTGAACCAGTGAGTGCCATTTTTGACTTAGTAGAATTCATGACCATGGTGAAGAACAGAGAGGCCAGTGAGTAGGAGCCAGCAGGGAACTGGGCCTGGAGCAATGAAGTGCAGGTGTGTGATCCAACATCTGTTGGGGGCCCCTGTGGTTCTGTCATTGGCTTCCAAATGACATGTGACTGACAAGGTGCAGCCAGTAGACCCAAAAAAATAAAGGCATGTTGTTGTGGGGAGAAGATTTGGTGCGATGCTCAGAAACAAGTTGCTATGCTCAAGTGGGAAAGATATATGGGGTAGCAGCCCAGTTTGTGTTTTTGCCTTGAGACCCTGACTCACCCCACGTGGCAGATCTCCCTCCAGCACTGTGTCCTGGTTGACCTTTTTGTATTTCAAAAACAAACACCAATTTTCCAGGGAAGCTGCAAGAAATGCCATTAAAACTGGGCTTTGAGCCAAAGGCTTCACAATGCACCCAGGGAGACATTCATACCCCAACGGCCACAGTTACCTGCATAGATATGATTCAGCTTTGCTGCCTCCTGTTCTTATTGGAAAATATGAACCCATGTCCTCCTGTTCACATAGACTCAGACCAAGCTTTCATGATCTCACTACAAAGGAAGCTAAAAGACCAAGCTATATTTCTAGTGGACGAATGACAGAGGCAGATAGTCAAGAAGTCATTAGGCCAGCAAAGATCCATGTTTGTGGAATGTTTACCCTGTCCTCTACTTTTGGGATCTCTTCTGCCACACCCAAGTTTGTGAGCTCCTCAGAATTTCCAATTCCAGATATGTATTCACAGATTTTTTTTTTTCTCTTCTCATCTCATTGTGTCTTCTTTGGGGTGATAGTAATGTCCAGGCATTGTGGTGGATGACAGTGGAAGATTTTTATGTGCCACGTGTTCCCATATGTATTAGACTCATTTTCCGTTTTGCCATTTGAAATATTGAATCTCTGACACTAACCCATAACCTTCTAGGCTCTGACTACTTATCCTAACATCGATAAAAATTATCCTAAAGGAATACAAGTAGAGGCATTAGATAGGAGGCATGGTGTATACTTGGACTTGCCTTTTGCTTCATCAGAGATACATAGTATAAAACCTCTGACACATTTTTCTCATTTTACTTCTCCAAGAATTTTCAAAATCAACAAATATGTAACTTCCTGTCTCCCTGTCTCTGTCGCCTGGGTCATAATGTATATTTTTATATACCTATATATAATCCTACTGCCATCACAGGTATATTCTTGAGAGTACTCTCACTTTGGTAAATACGAATTTCATGAAGAGATCACTGCCCCCCAATACACTGAGGTACCTGAAAATTCAAGCTTTGGTGATCTTTATACTTCAACAAGTTTAGACATGAAACAACGTAGAGGAAAATGAATATATTGGGTACATATGGGAAGGATATATATCCCCTTATAAATTTTGATTGGCATACATACTAAGAGTTTACTACATATGGGAACATGTGGCACATAAAAATCTTCCACTGTCATCCACCACAATGCCTGGACATTACTATCACCCCAAAGAAGACACAATGAGATGAGAAGAGAAAAAAAAATCTGTGAATACATATCTGGAATTGAAAATTCTGAGGAGCTCACAAACTTGGGTGTGGCAGAAGAGATCCCAAAAGTAGAGGACAGGGTAAACATTCCACAAACATGGATCTTTGCTGGCCTAATGACTTCTTGACTATCTGCCTCTGTCATTCATGCACTAGAAATATACCTTGGTGCTTTAGCTTCCTTTGTAGTGAGATCAAGAAAGCTTGTTCTGAGTCTATGTGAACAGGAGGACATGGGTTCATATTTTCCAATAGGAACAGGAGGCAGCAGAGCTGAATCATATCTATGCAGGTAACTGTGGCCGTTGGAGAATGAATGTCTCCCTGGGTGGATTGTGAAGCCTTAGGCTCACCACCCAGTTTTAATGGCATTTCTTACAGCTTCCCTAAAAAATTGGTGTTTATTTTTGAAATACAAAAAGGTCAACCAAGACACAATGCTGGAGGGAGCTCTGTCATGTTGGTTGAGTCAGGGTCTGAAGGCAAAAACACAAACTGGGCTGCTACCCCATATATCTTACCCACTTGAGCTTAGCAACTTGTTTCTGAGCATCACACCAAATCCTACCCCCACAACAACATGCCTTTATATTTTCGGGTCTCCTGGCTGCACCTTGTCAGTCTCATGTCATTTGGAAGCCAATGACAGAACCACAGGGGCCCACCACAGATGTTGGATCACACACCTGCACTTCATTGCTCCAGGCCCAGTTCCCTACTGCCTCCTATTCACTGACATCGCTGTTCTTCACCATGGTCATAAAATCCACTCATTCAAAAATGGCACTCGCTGATTCAGTCATGATGAGCAACAGGAGATCTAAAGCTTCTCCAGGGATTTCTGGTTATGAGATTCTCAAAAACTTTAGGGTATTGGCCTAGCCATATTTCAAGAATGAAGAAGTGGACACTGTGGGTTTTGATTCATTCAGGAGCCATTAAGTGTTGAGGAATCTCCTTTCAGTAAAAGCTCTGGAGATCACATGCAGGCAAAGTTCCCAAAGAGTGGCGAAAGGTCACAGGAATCCAGGCCCATTGGGGTCTAAAATATGAGGTTCCTGTGAATTTTGGCTCTCAACTATAGCTGAAAAGGCTTTCACATCAAAATCATGTGAAATCCTGGCTGAGATTCCCAGTGCCATGGAGAATACCACCCTCGGCCTAGATCTCCATTTCCAAAGGCTCCTCTAGTGCCTGGCCTTCTAAAATCCCAACACAATTCATGGCAATAGTTCTCTTGAGATCAGTTCCAGAACTCAGTCTCTAATGGCATCACACCAGACTTCAAGCTGAGTTGGACCCAGTCAACTTTTCGAACCACCACACAAAAGACGACTATTCTAACAAAAACACTCCCACATGGCCCTCATCTTCTTCCATACAGACACTCATCATAACATTCTGGCTGGGGATTTCTGTAGGGTGAGCAGTCTTAGATGGTGTGCAAAGTAAGTTCTCATGCCCATCATATGCCAAATGTCATGGTGGCCTGGACACCCTTCCTGAGAAACAGGATAGATTAAATGGGCCTGTAGTTAATACTGCTCTGCTTGTGAAATTAGAGGCCTCCTGCCTGCCAGGGGTAGATTCTTTATGTGTACTCAACTCATGAAAAACCCAAACACCTGTGTGCTAGTTACTGGAGGGCTTGCAACAAATCATTTGACCCAGAGGATCCCTGTTCTGACTTCATAGGGGTCAGGAACCTGACCAGAGGAAGGCAAGAGACTTCATCCAATAGTACACTTCTTTTTCATCCTTTTAGATTGGGATGGACACATGGGATTTTTCTTGAGTTTCTTGGGGAGCTGAGAATGTAATTCACAGCCACACACAGGGCCAAGATTCTGATTCAGGCAGAGCTTTTACAAAGCACTTTATTAAAAGGCACAGATTAAGCCTCTTCATTTCCATTTGAAACTGTTTTCTTGAGGAGTCCAAAAGGAGTGCCCTAAGGCAAACACCTCCCTGACATTCAGGGGAACAGTACAATAGGTAAGAAAGAAGCCTGGAGAAAAACTTGCCTTTAATTGAACACTGTGGCACTGACAGCTCCTAATCATGCAACTTGGGTTACTATCTATCCAAGCAGGGATTCTCCAGAGAGATCCTTACCAGTCATGCTAATTTTTGAGTTTTCTGAGATGCTTGGCAAGCCCTTCAGCAATCCCGTCCATGACCATGTTACAGAGCTTGAATGTGGTACACATCTTGGACACAAAACTACGAACCCCTTCAGAGAGTGGCCAAAATTCAGGAAGAATACAGGAACTTAGGATCTTGGTAGGTGTTTCCCATCTGCAAGGCAAGTAGCAGTCCATTCATAGATTGGCCATGAGGAGTCCTGCAAAGATTTATACGAGATAGGACATATTCACGACTGCATTCTTCTGTCTTCTCTCTTTAACCAGAAACCCAGTGGGATCCACTGACATAAAAAAAACTCACTAGTTAACAGTACATTTCAAACCAACAACAACAACAAAAAAACCGTTTTTCCTTCATGTTCTCAGAACATGAGACAAAATGACAAATTGAAATACACACCCACTGAGACACACAAACCACCCCTGTATTTGGTCTGCATCTATCCACTCTGTCTTCTGACTGGTGGGTGAAAATACGTTCCTCAACAGTGGCCTTTCCTGTCTCAGCTCTGGTCTCCTTGGCCTTCTCTGTGTAGTTGTCAGGAGCCAGCAATGAGCCAACACTTCTTTCTCAGGAAAGGCCCCTGTTGAGACCATTCAAGGCATTTGGCTATCCACACATCACTAGGTACCAACAAACAATGACTCTGGCCTTGGTAGAGACAATCAAGTGAGCCCACTGGGAGTGGAACTGCCTCTGGATGCCTCGCCTCCTAGATCCAAAGTTCAGAGAGTTCCTTCACCAAGGAAGTGAGGTGAGGTCACTTCCTTCAGGGAAGTGAATGAGGTCACTGCCTTGGCAACCACTTTGTCCTAACACTTGTTTCCAAGGGTCCCATGAGATGGAGGCTGCCCCACATTCCTGTGACATTTTCACAAGACATAAAGTTCTATATACCCTAGGAGCCCAGGATCAGCAATCCACGCAGACCTGATTGTGTCCATCTTCCCTGCATTGAGAAGAGAGAGGCTTATTCAGCCCCATCCCTTCATCCTGATTGGGTTCTTGGCCATGGAAGATGACTTTATACCTCACAGGTCCTACCTAGCTGCCTACATTTTCTCCAGGGATAATTTATGAATTTTACTTTGAGCTTCTGAGCAGCTGTAAGATTCCCTACATACCTGTATGGCAAGATAAACTCAGGACTTGCTGTTATGTGAAAATAGATTGAGGGAACAGAATATGGTTAAGGGTCATATCATGTTCGATTTGGGTTAGGAGTCATTCTGGTGGATGAATACGGGTATTGGGCAACTGGGATATTTATAGGAATGTAAGGGGAAATATAAGTATGAAAATAGAAAACTAGGTAAGATCTGAAGCACACAAGTTTGTTGGGCCCTTGATTTGGATACATAATTTTGAATTATGTTCTGCAGAGATGAATCCTCTAAATCCATAGACAATGGCCTAAGATCTTGTACCTGGGACTACTGAATGTAAAAGAGAACTTGCAGTGAAATAGAGAGAGTAGGCAGGATTCCAGTGTAGGGTAAGGAAGAAGAGTGAGTTTAGGATTTGGACCAAAGGCCCTTTTTGCAATCCAATGAGTTTCTATTAAAGTGTAAATGGGAATGTCAGCACACAGGAAGAGTCAGTCACAACAAGGCACTTGGCGAAATAGATATCAATAAGAATGTTAGGAGATCAGGCAAAGTACAAAATGAGTGATAGGATCAGCGATAATTTCAACAGGGGGGTAGTTGAACACACTATTCTTTAAAGAATCAAGTGTATGCTCACCATAGGATTGAAATTTGAAAACAATAGGCAGTACAGATGTAGATGATTTTAGTAATCCATGCTCTCTTTAAAATGAGGCTTTGGTAGAAGAATAAGATAAGTGTGAGTTTTGCATTTTGTGTCCAGAACATGATGTGATGAAAGGAATATATGGAGCAGGTGACATGCATATTTCTTTCACCATTTCTTGGATCATGTTTTGAAACCCTATCATTTAGAGTTTGGGGATAAAAATAGGTGTACCCTGGGTTTATGTATATAGAGATAATGCATGAATAGACCATATAGTGAATAAAAAATATAACAGGTTACTATTTTAAATAATGGATTGAATTGATATTTTAAAAAATACATGAAATCTGGTATTCACATACAAACATTCAATCCAAGTAGTTATACATGTAGTGGTAATATTAGGGTTACTAATTATAACAAACTGTGTTTGAGTTTTGCTTCGAAACTGATGATGGAATTCAAAAGTTATGTGATATAAAAGAAATCTCATGAAAAACCAAGTAAAGCAACATGGAGAAATACATGGGATCTGATACAGGGAGTGAATGAAAGTGAATCATATGCATATCAATTTGTGAATTGTTAATGAAATGATACATCCTATGATGTATATATACTGAAGAAATAGGAATATAACAATTTTGAATGAAAATTTAATTCAAAATACACATCATGTCCCATATGAATATACTTTCATTGATGTTAAACTGGGTCACTTACTATAGAAATATTAGGGTTTGTACTCAATATTCACTGAAGTTCATTTTGAGTACTCCGAAATGAATATGTATGTCAAGAAAATGAATATTTCTTAAAATTATCTCCTGAAAGGTTGATTATAAACCCACACAGATGGACATGAAAGAATCAAGGTAGTATAAGTATATGACACATATAGTTCATGTTTGCAAATTATATATATATTTAATACATCAAAATGTAATAATATGTATGCTAATCAAAATACATAAATACAAAATACATAAGGGGATACATAAGGGGATATATATCCTGAATAAATCCCCTTATGAATTTCTAATGGCATACATACTATTACATTTTAATGTATTAAATATATATATTTATATATTTATATATATATATATATATATATATATATATATATATATATTATGAATTTGCAAACATGAACTATATGTGTCATATACTTATTCTACCTTGATTCTTTCATGTCCATCTGTGTGGATTTATAATCAACTTTTCAGGCGATATTTTTCAGAAATATTCATTTTCTTGACATACATATTCATTTTGGAATACTCAAAATGAACTTCAGTGAATATTGAGTACTAACCCTAATATTTCTACAGTAGGTGACCCAGGTTAAGATCAATGAAAGTATATACATATGGGACATGATGTGTATTTTGAATTAAATTTTTATTCAAAATTGTTATTTTCCTATTTCTTCAGTATATATACATCATAGGATGTATCATTTCATCCACAATTCACAAATTGATATGCATAAAATTCACTTTTAATCACTCCCTGTATCAGATCCCATGTATTTCTGCATGTTGCTTTAATTGCTTTTTCATGAGATTTCTTTTATATCACATAACTTTTGAATTCCATCATCATTTTCAAAGCAAAACTCAAACACAGTTTGTTATAATTAGTAACCCTAATATTACCACTACATGTATAACTACTTGGATTGAATGTTTGTATGTGAATACCAGACTTTATGTATTTTTTAAAATAATAATTCAATCCATTATTTAAAATAGTAACCTGTTATATTTTTTATTCACCATATGGTCTATTCATGCATCATCTCTATATACATAAACCCAGGGTACATCTATTTTTATCCCCAAACTCTAAATGATAGGGTTTCAAAACATGCTCCCAGAAATGGTGGAAGAAATACGCATGTCACCTGCTCCATATATTCCTTTCATCACATCATATTCTGGACACAAAATGCAAAACTCACACTTATCTAATTCTTTTCCCAAAGCCTCATTTTAAAGAGAGCATTGATTAGTAAAATCATCTACATCTGCATTGCCTATTGTTTTCAAATTTCACTCCTATGGTGAGTATACACTTGATTCTTTCAAGGATAGTGTGTTCAACTACCCCCCTGTAGAAATTATCCCTGATCTTATCACTCATTTTGTACTTTGAATGATCTTCTAACATCCTTAGAGATATCTATTTCCCCAAGTGCCTTGTGACTGACTCTTCATGTGTGCTGACATTCCTGTTTACACTTTAATAGAAATTCATTGGATTGCAAAAAGGGCCTTTGGTCCAAATCCTAAACTCACTCTTCTTCCTTACCCTACACTGGAATCCTGCCTACTCTCTCTATTTCACTGCAAGTTCTCTTTTACATTCAGTAGTCCCAGGTACAAGGTCTTAGGCCATTGTCTATGGATTTAGAGGATTCATCTCTGCAGAACATAATTCAAAACTATGTATCCAAATCAAGGGCCCAACAAACTTGTGTGTTTCAGATCTTACCTAGTTTTCTATTTTCATACTTACATTTCACCTTACATTCGTAAAAATATCGCAGTTGCCCAATACCTGTATTCATCCAGCAGAATGACTTTTAACCCAAATCGAACATGATATGACCCTTAACCATATTCTGTTCCCCCAATCTATTTTCACATAACAGCAGGTCCTGAGTTGATCTTGCCATACAGGTATGTGGGGAATCCTACAGCTACATAGAAACTCAATCAAGCTCACATATGTATTAGTGTTCAGTAGATTTCCACAGATATTCCACAGACACACATTAGTTATATAAAAATCTCTGGGGCTGAAAGCAAGAGGCAGGAGGACCGTACTCACTTATTTTTTTATTTTTTATTTTTGTGCAAATTATTTCACAAATTGTTTAGTTAATTATTGTCTCATCATCACCTTGAGAAAGAAACGGCTCTAAGAATTTACAATGATGTCCACAGGTGTCTCATATAATTATTTGCATCACTGGATTCTTAAATCAAAGGCAGTCAGCCGGAGTCTTTTTACAGGGGAAATCCAATCTCTTAAAATTAAAGTAATACAAATAGGAAAAGAACTCAAATTTGCCAAACACAAGATTCTATACTTAGAAGATCCAGAAAATTCCACCAGAAAACTTCTAGAGCTAATGAATGAATTTTGCAAAGTGGCAGGATATAAAATCAACACCCATAAGTCAAATGCATCTCTATACATCAGTGCTGAATCATCTGAAACTCTTGATACAACTCAGTCTATAAAAAGGGGGGGGTGGCGAGGGGTGTTCTTCTCCAGCAACAACAAATATCTCCAAAGCATTATTGACGTCCATGATGTTTCTCTACAAGCCATAATAGATTTCTCTCATCTTTTATTTTGGCTAGTCTAGATTGCTAACCAGGTAGGTTGATCAAATTATCTTTCCCAAAAGAAAACCTTATTTTTGTTTTCATTTTGTTCTCTAGTTGCTGCAATTGTCCACTTGCTGCTATTATAAAGCAGCAAAGATGTAAAAGAAATTCCAATGAATCTCCAGTTTCCAAATATACTTTCTTTTACCCTTAACATAGATTATTATTTGCCATTATCCTTCTTAGGTTAATAATTCCATTTTTTTTCTGATGATTGACTGGAAGAAGAAATCTTAGTGGCTAAATCGTGGTCATCAGTTCAATCTCTGTGGTATCCTACTTGGTGCCAGTGGGAGCAAAAAACTCTATCTAGTCCAGCAGAGTCTGAGGCAATAGGGGAAGAAAACACAGATTTCCTAAATTATTTATTGAAAGTTATAGTTGAAGAGTCCACTACTACTATTGCCACAACCCATTTTCTCCATTCTTGTATTCTATTAGGGAGACAACATGATTTATCATCAATTGATAAAATAATATATATCCATGGATAGATAGTCCCAAGAAGGAGCCTCAGCTGGTTCTTTAACACTCTATTTCTCTGTGTTATTCTATAAGGTTCTTCAGACATATGGGATTCATGAGACCATCATAAGCCATGATCATGTGTCCATGATTACATCTTCTTTCATGCAAAATGAACACTTTAATCAGATTCAACATTATATAAACTACTTGATCAAAAATTTTTAAATGTTTGAATAACAAAGAATTATTGTGGAAATAATTCTGGTTATGTGACTGTGAGGTATTTTATAGGATGCGGTGACCAGAGGAAACCTACAGATGCCAAGATGACTCCTGCTAGCTGAAATTTTTCTGCTTAGAAATGTTGACCAGATATAGGAAATATAAACACTCCATTTAAGCAGAAAATTACATGGATTAAGACTATAACCAAATGGTTTAACAGGACATCAGAGTCTTTTCTTTTTTTCCCTTAATTTTACCTTTCATGTTAGAAAAGGCTAGACAGGCATGCATTGTGAGTGTAGAGATGTAACTCATCCAACACTGCCTGGTATGTAAGTTCCCCTGACTGCCTATCAACCTGGAGTGTTCTGCCTCTTTTGGTCTGTTTGATTTTTACTTAGTGAGAGCAGTTCTTCGTTCCTGCAGGAAGTTTCCCCCAAATCAAACAGGCAGGAAAGGTAAACTTATATCTGAAATAATACTAGTAATTTTTAAGAAGAATTCGCATCTTTCCTGATTAAACTACATCCTACAAAGTGGTTACAAAGTAGGTAATTCATTCTAAGAATTTAACATCATTCTCACTTTCTGGTAGATTGTGTACTCTTTAGTGTCCATATCTAGAACATCATTGTTAGGAATAGTATCCATGCTGTTGAGCCTATGCCTGGCCATCATCACTACCATGATGACTGAGCTGTTCATATGCTCATTGTGCCAGTTAGGCAGAGGAAGCCTACAGAATGAGGCATTCTGGCCACTTAGAGTCAATTCTTTTTCTAATGGGCATTAACAAGAGAAAATAATAAATAATGTTTGTCCTCACTAGCATTCCACATACATGCGTTTTTCCTATTCTACTTTTTATCTCATTTTCTAATCTTGTTTCTTCTTTGTCACTGACTAGCATATCAGACCAATTGCTTGTACCTAGGAGTCCTTTTATCCCTAAACCTCAGGACACTTTCCTACTTCTCTTTCCATACACAGTGAATAACTAATGTCAAACACTACATCTGTTCCCACTGGCAGAATATTCTTCTTTACCATCCTTTAGTTCCATATCTGATTGACACTGCATTATAGCAGATATATGTCTATTATTTTGAGAAGAATGAATTCTCTAGGTCAACAGGTGTTGGAGGCTGCATTGTTCTGCCTAGCAGAAATACCTCCTCTAGCAAAGGAGCTTTGATTGAGACTGCCATTTGGCTTAAACTGTAGTAGTTCATCACCATCTGCCACAATCCAGCTGGTTTTTCTGATGCCAAATACAAAAATTAAACAAGAATGTAACAGAGGCACCGTCCTTGAATATTTTCAGTCTTTTCTCCCTGTTTTCCAAGATGTAGAATTACTTCAATTTACTATCCTGGCCATCAATGGGAGTAGGTGAGATATGTATCTTAATCTTCTTGCTGTTATAAAATCATTATACAGATCAGGATGTCACTTTAAGGGAGTATAAAATATTATGCACACATACTTGTCTAAAAATAAAGATCTGAGAATAAGAAGTAGAAAAGTCAACACCATCTTCACAAAATGCTAAATTTGCATAAATTTAGATCCCTCTCGTCAATGTCAAGCATCCATTAGGAAATGATAACATAATTTCTATGTTTCAATCAGAACACAAAGTTTGTTAGAATGTGGGTGATTTAAGTTTGCAGGGGTCTTTTATACTACACATAAAAATGACAATTGATGTTAGAGAAGTCATGTGTATCAGGGATGGATCTAGATCAGTTTGGAAACTTATAGAAAATACTGAAAGATTAAAATTGAGTTCAGGAATTATAAAGTAAAAGATAATTTGCATAATACTTTAAGAACTGGAAATTTACTTAAAGAAAAGTGAGGTAGTTTTGTAAAAGAAAATTCTAAAATAAATGTTTAAATATATTCTTAAAGATGTCTTCAATATTATGTAGATAATAATCATTTAAAAGTAATTTAATAGGGTGCTAATTGGGATTCAATTTTATAATTGAAAATATAAATGTAATAATAAAAAGTAAACATTTTTTCATTATCACCATGAGAGGCCTAATTAAAATTCTCTTAGTAAAGTTTTAAAATTTTTATTCACATATATTAAGAAAAAATGTAATTTTAATGTATATTTTGATTAGCTATATATAGGAAACTTTCAAAATTCTCCTTACATTGACCTAAATCAATTATCTAAGATATTTAATATGTAAAACATATACTTTGTTTTTATCCAATGTCCAAATTAATAAAAATAAGAGATTAATTACCATCTCTAACAATATTGCCTATGTTTAGAAAAAATACTGAATCACAATGTTTTAATTTTACAAAAAAGCTACTTGAAATGAGTTTGACTACATACAATAGTTTAACTAATTAGAATCTATTTGTCAAGAAGTCACAGGTTAGGACTTAAATATGTTTGCTTTTTAGAAAAAAATAATTTGTAATTAGAAATATGAGCTGCTTTGTTCTGTTCTTTATAAAAATGAGAATATATGCTGAACATTTGAATGCATGTCTCATTTGTATCTATTGTTTCTATAGTTTTTCAATAGAGCCTCAAAGATGCTGAATACAGGTTTAATTCTAAATTTCATTTCTTTGTGAATTGCATTATCCTTAAGCAATGCATCATCATCACAGGTCATTGCACCGATGAAATTAATCTGATAAAACACCTGTGTGACAGAGAAAATGATATATTAGTGTGATTCATCATCAATGAACATCAACAGCCCATGATCTATTATTGTATTGCTCAAAGAATGGTGTCATTAGGTAAGAGTGAGTCCTACTGCTAAATTATGGTGTAGAAGGCAATAGCTAAAGCCTGGTGTAACCCAAGAGGCAGAAAGTATATGTGCCAATACAGAATCAAAGACCCTGAAGTTTATTATTATTTTTCGTATAAGTGTCATAGTTTCATCTTTGCTAATAAGGTTTATTGTCCTGTAGCAAAATTAAGTTTGTCCTGATTATTCATCTACTATTAATTGCTTGTATACCTACATAAACAATATTATTTATGAGAGAGACTTACAAATTCTGCATCACCAATGAGAAACACAAAAGAGTTTGAGATTTAAATACAAAAGAATTTGGAACAACTTTTTAATTAATATCTCTTTAAGTACTTTTTTAGGCATAAATGTGCTACAAACTACACAACATTTGGCTAGCTCATTATTTCCAGATTTAATAGGAAATTGTCCTAATATGCCTTTCATTAATCCAAGCAAAAAAATTAAAATGAGTTTATTCAAGTTAAAATTTATATCTGTAAAAAATAGAATTATAAATTAGAGATTGATAAATAGGTAGTGAAATAATAATGTGAAAAATTTGGAATCTAAATCTATGTTTTTTTTAACATAAACTTGATGAGTTTGTTCTGTTGATTTAAAATAACCTTAAAGTGCGACTAAAGCTCTAATAACCACATTATTAAAAAACAAAACAAAACAAACAAAAAAACCTTTGACTTTGCTTCTCTATTTTGAAAGTGTTAGCTGGATTAAATTTTTATTGGATGCATTATAATTTTACATAATAGTAGTATTTATTATACCATATTCATACATGAACATAACATAATTTGATAAAACTTATTCTCCAGTACCTTTCCTTTCCCTCGTCTTATTCCTTCTTCTCATTTCCCGCTCTGATCTACTTGCTCTACTCTACTAATCTCCTTCTTTTATTATTATTTCAATTAATATATTATAATACATAATATATAAAAGCAGGATTCATTGTGGCATATTCATAATTTGGTCGATTAATTTCCCCAGAACTTCCCTTTGCCTTCCCCTCTGGCCTCCCTCCCTCTCTCTGAATCCCTTTCCTCTATTCTACTGGTCTTCCATTTTTTGTGAGACCTCTGTTTTTTTATTCCTCCCTGTCCCCACTCTAGCTTCCATATTTGAGAGAAAATATTCAATCCTTGAATTTCTGAATCAAGGCTTATTTCATTTAACATGATGTTCTTCAGTTCTATCCATTTATCAGAAAACCACAATTTCATTATCCTTTATAGCTGTATAAAACTCCATTATGTATATATTGTATATATGAGACTTTTCAAAATCCATTTGTCTTTTGACAAACACCTAAACTGGTTTCATAACACGGCTATCGTGAATTATGCTGCTATAAAGATTGTTATGCATGTATCACCGGAATATGCTGATTTTTGTTTTTTCATATAAACACTAAGGAATAGAATAGCTGGGTAGTTTGGTGGTTTCATTCCAAGACTTTGGAGGAATATTCATATTGCATTCCAACCAACAATATATAAGTAAGTGTACCTTTCCCTACAAAGTCTCTCCAGCATTTATTATTTTTTGTATTCTTGACAATTGCCATTCTAAGTGGAGTGAAATGAAATTTCAGTGTAGTTTAGACTAGCATTTCCCTTATTGCTAAAGATGTTGAACATTTTCTCATATATTTGTTGTCATTTGTATTTCTTCTTTTAGAAATATGTTTACATCATGTGCCCATAGTTACTGCATTACTTTGCTGGAAATTGAAAATTGCTTTTTTCTCAAAAGTATGTGCTCAGTGTGGGTAAGTGTTTTATCTATTTAATTGTACTAACACCAGTTTGAAAGAATCCAGCAATTGTTAGACCCTAAATTTTTTTTTCTAACTCATTCATGAACTCAATTAACATAATAACATCTTGAAACAGATTCATACCTTAAATCATGTGTGTATTTAAATAGTGAACATGTATGTTTTAAATCATGATTTATATTATTCTTTTTCAAATATTAAAAGTGTCTTGTTGATACTACCATTAATATTCTTATCTATATAACAATGCATGCTTCTATTCTTTCCTTGTGATTTTATAGGTTAAGAGACCACCATTAAATGTTAGATTTATGCACAAATGAGACTAACATTTTTATCAAGGTGATTCATGTTACCAGCAAGAAATATAAAATACTGTTGTTCTGACTCAGTCCAGAATATATGGTACAGATCCATTTCTTCCTCTTCACTAAGTACAATTATAAACTCTCAAAATAACATAGAGGTAAGTAAAGAAAATATTTGAAACCTAATGAGAAGGAAGTTAACTGCTTTTAAATTTCAAGACTAGAGTAGTAACATAACAGCCAGGAATACTGTCCACCTGAGAAAACCCAAGCCCAACATTACAGTGTTTCACCACCATAATCCAGCATAAGATATACCTCAAGGAGGTCCATTCTTCCCTAGAGCAAGTGATAACACTGTCCAAAGCTTGGTGAATCTGTAAGAACATTAAGGGAGTTTACAACAGTAAGTCCCATGGATATACTCTCCTTTTACAGGAAACTTCAGACTCTCCCTGGTGGCATAATATCATGGCAAATCCCATCCACAACCCATAAAAATAGGCCAGGTTCCTCATGCTAAACCTAAACAGACTATCTTCTAAAAGAAAATATAAGTAGAACCATAGAGTCCCCTAATATGGTATTAAAAAAATATTTTGCAGGATGCAATTAAATCACTTGTCCTACCAAGAAAATCATACTCTGAGAAAAGATGATCAACTGACTTGAATTCTGTGAGAAATAGATATTTGCTTTCTGAAGCAATAAACTTTTTAAAAGATTTAAATTTTTTGTTTCTACAACTTTTCTGTAATTGTTAACTATTTGTCTATTTATTCAAATAGGTTTTGAGTTACTAAGGAAAGGACACAGTTCAACATCCTTTGCTAATACTAAAGTTTTTTTTCTGAAGGAAAATTCAGATAATTTGATGAAAATAAAGAAGTACTTGATTTATGACCATTAAAAAAGAGAGAAATCAGATATTTAGACTTACCAGATATCATAAAATGCTTCTACAACCAATTGTATATCTTCTTGAAATAAGTGAATGAGTAGAAAATTTCAGCAAAGAGATGGAAGTTATAAAACAGAGGAATGAGAAGAAAATTACAAAAAATTCCAAACATTTCATTATCTGGATTGATTCAGAAATAGAATGAAAAGGACAGATTAGAATCACTGAACTTAATAAAATTACCTAATATGAACAATAAGAAGAAAACAGTTTGAAAGAACAACAATAACTAAAGATCTAACATTTGTTTTCATCAATATTTAGAAGTGCTGTGCATACCTGTAAACCCAGCACAGCGGCTCAGGAGGATGAGTCAGGAGGATGATGAGTTCAAAGCTAGCCTCAGCGAATTATGGAGGTCCTATTCAACTTAGCAAGACCCCATCTCAAAATAAAATATAAAATAGGACTAGGAATATTGCTCAATGTTAAAGCATCCTGGGTTTAACCCCTGGGACACAATAAATAAATAAATAAATAAATAAATAAATAAATAAATAAATAAATAAATAGAGATCCAGATTAAGAGTAGAAAAATATGAAAGTGAAAAAAAATGGAAGAAATAATGGCTTGAAAACTTTAAAAATTTGGTAAAAATATAAAACAAACAAAATAAAGCAACAGACACAGAGCTACAAATTGAAGAAAGTGAATGAAAGGCAATAGACTCAGACAATTCTACTTCAAAACACAGCATTAGTCAAACTTCTGAAAACTAAAGACAAATAAAAATCTTGAAAACAGCCAGAGATAAATAATATAATATTTTTCATGAGAAGATGTACAGTTTAAAAGAAAGTTAGAGAATTAAAACAAAACAACACAATACTTATCAATTGTAAATTCGACATCTGGTCAAAATAACCTTCAGGAATGAGGTAAAAATAAACACACCTCAAATGAAGGAAAATCAAAATAATTTGGTGCTAACATACCTACTCTTAAAAATGTTGTTAAAGGAAGTTCTTTGTACAGAAACTAAATGCTAAAGGAAAAATCTTGGATCTCGGAGGAATGATCATGATTAATAGAAATAGTGGATATATGGGTATATAATGGATAGATTGGTATCCTTTTCCATTTAGATTTTTAAATTAGTGCATTATAATTACACATAATAGTAGGGATCGTTTTGATATAATCGTACATACATGGGATATATTTTGCTCCCTTTCAGTGCTTCGTCTTTGCCTCCCTTCCTGTCCCCCCATTTCTTTTCCTTTACTCTACTGATCTCAATTTATTTATTTATTTTTTAATTGGTGCTTTATAGATATACATAATTGTGGAATTCACTGCTTATATTCATATATGTCCATAGCATAATTTGGTCAAATTTGTTCCATAGTTTCTCCTTTTTTTCCTATCCCTTATCCCTCCCCTCAACTCTCTTCCCCTACTCTACTAATCTCCCTAAACTTTATGGCATCCCCCCTTTTTTCCCTTATTCTGGTCTAGCTTTCACACACTGAAGAAACAATTCAATCCTAAACTTTCTGTATATGGCTTATTTCATTCAGCATAACATTCTCTACCTCCATCCATTTACCTTCAAGTGCCATAATTTCTTTGTTCATTGAGGGGGACTAAAGCTCCACTGTGTAAATAAACTTTCTTCCCTCTCTTCCCCTGGTTCTCTATACTTTTTGAATCTCACTGGCTTCCCTCCAACACCTTAGTTGGCCACTCTCCTTCTCAGCCTGCATGGAGCTCTTACACAAGGATGATCTTCCATTTCTTCCTCCCACTCCCAACCTGTCAAGGCTGACACTAAAATTATAGTCTAAAATTAAATCCCTCAAACTATTCTATCTATGTAAGGTGACTTGTTTTTTTTGTTTACTTGTTTGACTGTTTTTCCCTCTAGATGTTTTTCCTCATTGTTTGTTTCCTCATTTGCACTCTTCTCATTTGTACTTACACTGTATTTGGCTAATGGTACTTTCCTGCCTAGACCATAAGCTCTATTATGGTAGAACTTTGTTCATTGATTCTGCTAAGGTCCAGCTGAAGACACTGTGTTTCTATCTTTATCCGTCCTACTCCTCTCCCTTCCTTTTCCTCTTCTTATGTATTAAATTCTTCCATATGTACTTTTCTTTCTCATCCAAATTCTGGAAATCACATGCAGTTTTTCAGTTGAAACAAACGTGTCTCTCTGTCTCTAATACTTGTTTCTTATTAGCATTTTTGTGTGTGTGTGTGTGTTGGGGGTGGGGTGCTGGGAATGAAACCCAAGGCCTTGGATATGCAAGGGAAGCAATTGAGCTATTTCCCCAGCTCTCTTATTAGCTTTTAATTGTATTGAACTCCTCCTCAGTAAATCTAAAACAAACCTCCAAATCTGAATCCTTCATACTTCTCCAGCTATGGGAGTAAATTTACTTTTACTTCAGAGCCACGTCCATAAATAGATATCTATACCTACCAAATTGCAGAAATTCAATCCTCTGCTCACAGAGTTTCCATCCCCATCTGGTTAAAAAAACAACATTGGTAAAAGTCATCAGTCAGAAAAAAAACTAAATTCTTAGGCCTCCTCTTACAAGATCTCAGCTGCTGGGCATGGTGGCACATAACTGTATTACCAGCGACTCTGGAGACTGAAGCAGGAGTATGCAAAGTTCCAGGCCACACTCAGCTATTTACAGCGACTTTTCCATAGCTTCAACAACTTCTTAAATGCAGATTTCCCACAAAGATATTATTTTTAGAATGTAGAAAAATGTCTCATTGACTTTTGTTCCTGGGTTCCTGGGTGTTAGTATCAAATTCTGTGTGATTTCCATAGTGAAAGGAGGGACTTTTTTATTTTTGGTGAGTCTTTTGATTTTTTTTTTCTTTGGTATATGGGATTGAACCCAGGGGCACTTAACCACTGGGCCATATCCACCAGACTTTTTGTGTTTTATTTAGAGATAACATCTTGCTAAGTACCTTGCTAAATCACTGAGGCTGGCTTTGAATTCACAAACCTCTTGTCTCAGCCTCCCAAATCACTGGGATTACCTGCATTCACAACTATGCTCAGCTCTTTTGGTGAGTCTTTTAGGCCACACCTGTTAGTTTGTGCTAACATGGTAACTGACAGTATGCTCTTAGCTTGTGATGATGGCATAACTTAGAATAGGGGCTGGCCATACTAGAAAAACAAAAAATTGAATAGAGGATTAGGACTAGTGTTATCAATTTGATTTCCAGGAAGGTAAAAAGAGCTAATATGAGTACTGTAAACAATAATCCAATCAACATAACCTCCATAATAAGATCTCAACTAAAACTGGACCTGGAGGTTTAGGTGAACCTTTTTTTTGAAGACTCACTGAAAGAGCTAGACGAAGTGGCACATGCCTGTAATCCCAGTGACTTGGGAGGCTGAAGCAGGAGGATTGTGAGTCAAAGTCACCCTCAGCATCTTAGCAAGGTACTCAGTGAGACTTTATCTCTAAAATAAAATACCAAAAAGGGCTGGGTATATGGCCCAGTGATTTTTTTTTTCATTTTTATCTTGATTTGTCTTTATTTCTTTTTTTATTGGTTGTTCAAAACATTACAAAGCTCTTGACATATCATATTTCATACATTAGATTCAAGTGGGTTATGAACTCCCATTTTTACCCCAATTACAGATTGCAGAATCACATCGGTTACACATCCACGTTTTTACACGATGCCATATTTGTGACTGTTGTAATCTGCTACCTTTCCTATCCTCTATTATCTCCCCTCCCCTCCCCTCCCAACTTCTCTCTCTACCCCATCTACTACAATTCATTTCTCTCCTTGTTTTTTTCCCCATTCCCCTCACAACCTCTTATATGTAATTTTGTGTAATAATGAGGGTCTCCTTCTATTTCCATGCAATTTCCCTTTTCTCTCCCTTTCCCTCCCACCTCATGTCTCTGTTTAATGTTAGTCTTTTCCTCCTGCTCTTCCTCCCTGCTTTGTTCTTAGTTGCTCTCATTATATCAAAGAAGACATTTGGCATTTGTTTTTTAGGGATTGGCTAGCTTCACTTAGCATAATCTGCTCTAATGCCATCCATTTCCCTGCAAATTCCATGATTTTGACATTTTTTAGTTCAGAGTAATACTTAATTGTGTGTAAATGCCACATTTTTTTATCCATTCATCTATTGAAGGACATCTGGGTTGGTTCCACAGTCTAGCTATTGTGAATTGTGCTGCTATGAACATCAATGTGGCAGTATCCCTGTAGTACACTCTTTTAAGGTCTTCAGGGAATAGTCCGAGAAGAGCAATAGCTGGGTCAAATGGTGGTTCCATTCCCAGCTTTCCCAGGAATCTCCATACTGCTTTCCAAATTGGCCACACCAATTTGCAGTCCCACCAGCAATGTACAAGAGTACCCTTTTCCCCACATCCTCGCCAGCACTTGTTATTGTTTGACTTCATAATGGCTGCCAATCTTACTGGAGTGAGATGGTATCTCAATATCCTCAAAAAAAAAAAAAAATAAATGAAATACTTGGAAATCAACCTAACAAAAGAGGTGAAAGATTTATACAATGAAAACTACAGAACCCTAAAGAGAGAAATAGAAGAAGACCTTAGAAGATGGAAAAATTTTATACCCTGTTCATGAATAGGAAGAACTAACATCATCAAAATGGTGATATTACCCAAAGTTCTCTATAGGTTTAATGCAATTGCAATCAAAATCCCAAGGGCATTTCTTGTAGAAATAGATAAAGCAATTATGAAATTCATATGGAACAACAAAAGACCCAGAATAGCAAAAGCAATTCTAAGCAGGAAGTGTGAGTTAGTTGGTATAGCGATACCAGATTTTGAACTATACTACAGAGCAATAGTAACAAAAACAGCATGGTACTGGTACCAAAACAGGCGGGTGGACCAATGGTACAGAATAGAGGACACAGAGATCAATCTTCAAAATTACAACTTTCTTATATTTGGTAAAGGGGCTAAAAGCATGCAATGGAGGAAAGATAGTATCTTCAAAAAATGGTGCTGGGAAAACTGGAAATCCATATGCAACAAAATGAAACTGAATCTCTTTCTCTTGCCATGCACAAAAGTTAACTCAAAATGGATCAAAGAGCTTGATATAAAATCAGAGACTCTGCGTCTGATAGAAGAAAAAGCTGGCTCCGATCTACATATTGTTGGGTCGAACTCCAAATTCCTTAATAGGATGCCCATAGCATAAGAGTTAATAACTAGAATCAACAAATGGGACTCACTCATACTAAAAAGTTTTTTTCTCAGCAAGAGAAACAATAAGAGAGGTAAATAGGGAGCCTACATCATGGGAACAAATTTTTACTGCTCACACTTCAGATAGAGCCCTAATATCCAGAATATACAAAGAACTCAAAAAATTAAACAATTAGAAAAGAAATAACCCAATCAACAAATGGGCCAAAGACCTGAACAGACACTTCTCAGAGAAGGACATACAATCAACCAACAAGTACATGAAAAAATGCTCACCATCTCTAGCAGTCAGAGAAATGGCCCAGTGACTAAGTGCTCATGGGTTCAATCCCTGGTACCAAAAAAAAAAAAAAAAAACTCCCAGAGTTTTTCAGGAATCTGGGCATTGGCTCACATCATTCTTTTGTGATGTCAACGTGTGCTGACTGAGAAGAAAAAAGAAACTTTGCATTTGTGATTTTTCCAGACCTTGTCCTGAGCGTCTTTCTCTTTGACTCATTCTGATTTGAATTGCCTTTCTATAATAAAATTATACTTATAAATTTAAAACTTTTTCTAACTTCTGTGAACTCTAGTATATTATTGAACCTGAGGAGGAGTAGGTTCACTCCAATTAGTAGCTAGCTAATCAGAAGTAAAGCTGGCCTGAGTACCCCTGAACTTACAACACTGTTGGAAATGAATATAATTTTTTTGGAGGACTGTGCTTCAACCCTGTGAAGTTTGACCTAAATATAAGTAGTTGGTGTCAGAAGTCATGACAACTAGCCTGAACTATTTTTTCCACTTCAGATCATTATATCCAACTCACAGTTCACATCTCTTAAGTAGCTCAAAGACAATAATTGTTTAAATAGTTCTAAGTAAATTTGTGATCCATCCTCATTCACCCTTCTGCAGAGGTGCCTATATGATTGAATGGCTTTTATACCTATAAAGAAATGCAAGGAAGAGATTCACTATCATTCTTGACCACTCTAATACTTTTGCCCACCTCTCCAAATATTGGTTTCACATTTTAAAATTTAACTACTTACCACAAATCTGATCATTGTAGCCATTTGCACAAGTAATCTTCCTAGGTCAAATTATTATTACTACATATTTGGATTTCTCTAATAGATTCCTACATAATTTTACTTGATCACACTGTCAATCTATATTCTATAGTCAGAAAGAGTGATCTGTTTTTAAATAAACACCTAATTATGTCAGCTTTTTTTTTTTTTTTTACTTCGTAGGCACATGTAAACTCTTTTAAGTATTTTTCAGTTATTCCTAAAATAGAGTCAAAATTATTAAAATAGGTCAGAAAGGCCCAGCATGGATGACCCCATCCTTGCAACTACAGGCTAATAGTGTGACACATGCCCCTTTTCAACCTCTGTTCCAGCATATAGAATGTTTTATATTTCTGGAAAGATCTACTTGTTACCTACTGCAGTAAGAACTTTGTGCTTGTATTCTGCTACCTTTCCTATCCTCTACTATCCTCCCAGGCTCTAACCCCACCCTCTCACCAGTGAGCTGGACACACCTAGCCGCACCCACTGCCTGCTGTGAGGACTGCAGCATTTATTTACAGGAAAGGTAGCAGAATACAACAGTTACAAATAGGGAATTATGTAAAAATGTGGATGTGTAACCAATGTGATTCTGCAATCTGTATTTGGGGTAAAAATGGGAGTTCATAATCCACTTGAATCTAATATATAAAATATGATATGTCAAGAGCTTTGTAATATTTTGAACAACCAATAAAAAAAATACAAAAAAATAAATAAATAAAAAGTACTGATCTCAGTTCAGATCCGACTCCCAAGCCAATAAAGGTGACAATCCACTGAGTAGTCAGGACAGGATATTTTAATCTTTTCAGGTGAATTTGAGGGGCAATCTTAGTTAAGACTCACTGCTTAATGTATTAAAGAAGCAGGAAAAATGGAGGAACTGTGATTGGGCAAAGAGGAGGGAGGCAAAAGGAAGGGATATGGGAGGACAAAGATGGTGAAATGAGATAAACATCATGACCCTAGGCACATGTAGACTGCACATATGATGTGCCTGCAATTGTGTACAGTGAATCAAAATGCATTCTGCTGTCATAGATAACTAATTAGAATAAATTAATAAATAAAAAAGAAACAGCTCTTTTCATTTTTTTCTGTTTGAATTAGAAAATCACATGAATAACTGTAAAACATTTTAAAAATGTAGCTGATAATGTTAAATTAAACTTGCTTTCTGCCCCTCTCTGAGGACTTAGCATTTTGCATATGAATATTTCTGGACAAAAATAGCTACAGGGCTTTGCTTTTCTATTTTTTCATTTCAAAGGTAGAACTTCAGGGTTATCGAAATGAAAATGCTCACCTACCTTTAGTCAGGAACTTAAGCCATGAATATATTGGTATTGGTGTTACCATCTGTGTACTCTCTTTGGTATGAGTTAATTTCAGTGAGTTTCATAATGAGGTTGATTGAACTTCTAGGGGGCTATTATGTGTACCTTTTTTCAGAAAGCTTTCCCAACTACATGTCACAGTACATTTCCCAATCTACCCCTCTCGATTTGCTCCCTGGGTCCTCGTTATATAACTGCAGAAGTCAGACTTGGTAACTGATGGAGTGTACCTTTTGGGAAAGTGAGGGCAGACATTATGTTAAGAGTTACTTTCCTGTTACCTGCTCTGTTAAGCATAGTATATTCATTCTTTAGTGCTTTGTGGGGAAATGCCAATCAAGTAGTTGAAGTAACAAGAGTGCATCGAGTAGTTGAAGTAAAAGAGTGCTTGGACTGGATATTTCTCGAGTTTCAACTGAAAGTATGATATATTTACATCTGGGATTCTGTCCTTCCTAGGGATGGAGTCCATGGCAAAAAAGGGCACCACTATGTGTAAGATTTGTTCTAGAATGCACCTGCAGCTGAATACCCCTTGAACTACTTTGGGATTCTTCAGATTTCTGGATCTGTTAGGTTGCTTTCAGACTCAAAGAGAGTTTAATCATTAGCATTACTGAATTGTTGCTCATTAGCATTTGTGAGGAGTATCCAAATCATACCAATAAAGAGTGTGAAACACTAGCTTGGGGGTGGAGGGTGAACAGGATTGTTTTTTCTTGGATTAATACCAGAATTATTTTCCTTGGTGCAGATCCGTTCTTCTCTGTGTGGGAATGTTTAATGTTAGGTAAGAGTCAAATTCAGTGAACTTTTTTTTTTAATGCACATTTAAAAAAGTTATCTTAAAAAATTGACAAACTCAGCAAAAATCCTATCATGAATGACTTGTTTTGAAATCTGAAAAGGCCTTTTGATGTGTAATAGATCTTTCCCTGCCATGCTGGCTCACCAGCCATTCAAGCAGAGTTAACTGAAGCCAGTAGGCTTCTCAGGCAGCTTGTAAGCTTAGTGCAGTAACCCAGCTAAAAGCTGACAGAGGCTGATGTTCATTTGTTTGTATATAAACCTTTCATTTCTCAAGCCTTAGACACCACATACCAGGAAAGATGATTGTGAAAAGGAAGAATAAGCTTGAGTGTTTTCTGGCTGTTCTTTTTGCATTCAATATGTCTAATTCTGCCTGATAGTGTTTGCCACTTGGTTGTTTAAACAGAATTTCTCTGGTGTCAAATAAGGATTTATTATTCACATTGGGCAGTCATCATAATGATGATTGTGTATGGTCATGTACCTAAATCAGTCTTATAATAAAATCATTATCATGGTGATGTTAAAAAAAAAAAGAACTTTGTGCTTACTATTTCTTCTGCTTGCAATGTGCTTTCTTTTCCTCTCGGCCAATTACCTCCCATGAAGCATTCAGGTTTAAGCTCAGGCGAATTTACTCAATGGCACCCTGAATCTGACACTTTCATAACATATGTATTTGCTTTGTGGCACATAGAAAGGTAGAATTTTTACATAATTCTCTTATTATAATTCTCTTATTTTCCTAACATCTCTCTCATCAGAATGTGATCTGTATTAAACCAGAAATTATGCCTATTTTCCTCAATGTTTTATTACCAGCTCTTGGTAGCTGGTAAATTCTTCATGTCTCTTGGCTGATTAGTGCAAAAATTTAATGTGTAATATGTATTTTTGCCTGATATTTAAAAATATGAAGATCACAAATAGATTAACAAAGCCAAATTATATCCTCTTGTAATCAAGCCAGACACTGACTTCACAAATATTATGTGAAATTAAATATTTCATAAAACATTTTATGAATAACATCTTTTAACACACTGAGCTGAAAATCATATATGCTAGAAACTGATATGATGATTTTATGTAGATCTGGATTTGGTATAAAGTACTATCTTATGAAAAAAAAATAAATATCAGCCCTAAGTCTTTCAATGTGATTGGAGTCACCTTTTAATATTGAAATATAATTATGTCAGGTATATCCAATGCATTCAAAAGAAACCTACTATCCTTCCAAATTAATATGGGAATTCTTGCAGGACTGAAATTTACCCTCATCGCTTCTGTTTTTATGCTGTCTCTGAATTCTCAGTTTCTACTTTTGTAGTGGCATTTGCATATATTCTTTCCTTTCCATACAGTTCCATATCCACACAGGATTACCTAAAAATCATTCTGTTTAATGCAGCACTGACAGGAAATATGTCTGACTACTTTTACTTAAGTGATGAGGGAGTAGCAAACTGCCTTAGCATTGAAATCTTGCTCCGTATCAACTGTATATCAAAAACTGCTCAATTTTGCCTTTCTCATTTTACTAGAATTTTACCTTTCTCATCCTACCTCTGTCCTTTTCTAGACTACATCTACCTGTTGTTCTGCATCCCTACTCAACTCTTTTGAATCCAACATGGTTTTAAAGTGCTGTAAAATAATAAATTAAACATACAGACTGAACACCTTTCATAATTTCACCTTATCTCAAGTACTATGATAAAGGCTGTATTAGATAAGCCCTGTCCTTCATGAACTTGCCACTAGTCCTAACTTTTCATATTCATACATCTCATCAGGTTATTTTATCTTTAAGAGATAGTTTTTTTTCCAGAATAATTATGAATCTGACTTCAAGAATGATAGGTTTTGTCATTGAATATTTATCTCTTAGAGGAAAATTTAATGATGAAGTCAAATAGAGTCAGAACAGATTTGACATAACATAATTTCATTGAAAAAAATGAACTTCATCTCCCAATTATTTAACACTGAAGGTATATGACTAAAATAGAAATACTACTTCAACATGATTACTACAAACTAGAAATATCCAAGAACATTCTAGAAGTTAACCAGTTCTACTTTCAAGAACAAACTAAATTATATAGACTAATTATATGCTCCAAATGTAAAATTTTATTGTATATGATAAAGATATATATCATAAACCATATTTATACATAAAAATGTATGTGAGTGTGTGTGTGTGTGTGTGTGTGTGTGTGTCTGTGTGTGTGTGTGTGTGTCTGTGTGGGTGTACACACACACCACTAAGCTACATCCCCAGCACTTTTAGTCTTATTTCATATTTTGAGACACGGTGTTGCTAAATTGTCGAATCTGGCCTAGTACCTGGGACCCTCCTGCTTCATCCTCCCAAGCTCTCGGTATTACAGGCATGTGCCACCATGTTCAGTTTTGTGCTATCTTTATTATAGCCCATAAGATCATAGGCACTTTGTTATAGAAATAATAAATAAAAATACAACTTTAGGAAAGTGCACATTAATCACATTGTTGATACTAATTTTTATAATTTAATTATCATTTATCTGGTAGATTTTTTATTAGCTTATAATTCAAAGCTATTTTGGAGAGCTGCAGACAAAGGGAACACGATTTGTAAGTGTGGCATTAGTATGCAAAAATTGTATCTCAAAAGACTATAATTAAGTTATTGCTAAAAGGTATAAAAGATTCATGAATTCCAACTTCCAAAATACTCTTCCAATAGTAAGTTTAGGCTTTTGGTATTAATACTGGTAGGCATTTTAGTGAATTATTTCCAATCTAGTAAGCTAAATAAAAGTGGATATAAATAAATGTGTATTGTTTGTTAAATCTGTATATTAAATCACTTTTTGATTTAGAAAGACAAATAAAAATCTCTCAATTCCAAGGAAACTTTTCTCAGACCTTTGAATATATAACATCACAAAAATAACAACTAAGATATAGATAAATAAAACCCATTTTTTTCCTGCTCTAATAAATGACAAGACCCTTACACACTGTAAAATTGTGTAAATGATATTCACAACATTCACCTTCACTAGAATAATATACATGAAATTCCACAGTGGCTTCCAATGAAGAAAAGAACTAAAGAAAAAAACACTGAAGATCTTTTCACAATGGTACATATAAGGTAGAGAATATTAATGAAAGAGATAACAATAGATGGGATGGAATCAAACTAAAAAGTTTCTTCTCAGCAAAAGAAACAATCTGTGAGGTGAATAAAGAGCCTACATCCTGGAAGCAAATTTTTACCCCTCACATATCAGATAGAGCACTAATCTCTAGGGTATATAAAGAATTCAAAAAGCTAAGCAACAAAAAACAAATCAACAAATGGGCCAAAGGATCTGAACAGACACTTCTCAAAAGAGGATATACAATTAATAAACAAATATATGAAAAAAATTTTCATCATCTCTAGCAATTAGAGAAATGCAAATTAAATCTACTCTAAGGTATCATCTCACTTCAGTCATAACTGCAGCTATTATGAAGACAAACAACAATAAGTGTTGGCGAGGATGTGGGGAAAAACGTACACTCATACATTGCTGGTAGGGCTGCAGAATGGTGAAGCCAATACGGAAAGCTATCTGGAGATTCCTTGGAAAACTGGGAATGGAACCATCATTTAACCCAGCTATCCCTCTCCTGAGTCTATACCCAAAGGACTTAAAAACAGCATACTACAGGGACACAGCCACATCAATGTTTATAGTAGCACAATTCACAATAGCTAAACTGTGGAGTCCACCTAGATGCCCTTCAGTGGATGAAATGGATTTAAAAAATGTGGCATTTATTCACAATGGAATATTACTCAGCAATAATAGGGAATAAAATCATGACATTTGCAGGTAAATGGAAGGTTTTGGAGAAGAAAATGCTAAGTGAAGTTAACCAATCCCCAAAAAACAAATGCCGAATGTTTTCTCTGATATAAGGAGACTGACTTGTAGTGGGGTAGGGAGGGGGAGCATGGGAGGAATAGATGAATTCTAGATAGGGCAAAGGGGTGGAAGGGGAAGGGAGGGGGCAAGGGACTAGCAAGAATGGTGGAATGTGATAGACATCATTAACCAAAGTCCATGTATGAAGACACGAATTGGTGTCAACATACTTTATATACAACCAGAGATAT
>NW_027510815.1:0-30700 GCF_048772815.1 Callospermophilus lateralis
AGGGGTTGCCAAGCTTCTAAGAAATAACGAGTTTCCGAAATACCAGCAAGTATGTTTTCACCCAATCTTGATGATACTTGGAGCTAATGATCAGTACACAAATCCCACTTGGATCACCAAATTTTGTTCTTCTTGGTTTAAGCGTTCGTGTACAGTAGCAGTTTTTATATTTAGGTTTCCCTCTGTTCTCTCCTATATAGAAAGATGAATTTGGAACTCTAAATCCAACATGGTTTGTAGTAGCTCTTTGAAACTTGACAAAATAAAGGAGTTCTCAGTTTTGTCTCTATGGTTTGTTTCCTCTTCAAGTAGCCCTAGGCACAGACTGTGGAAAGCCCTTTCATTGAGATGGGTTGCCAAGCTTCCAAGAAATAACGAGTTTCCGAAATACCAGCAAATATTTTTTCACACAATCTTGTTGATACTTGGTGGTAATGATCAGTACACAAATCCCACTTGGCTCACCCAATTTTGTACTTCTAGGTTGAAGCGTTCGTCTACAGTAGCAGTTTTTATATTTAGGTTTCTCTCTGTTCTCTCCTATATACATAGATGAATTTGGAACTCTAAATCCAACATAGTTTGTAGTAGCTCTTTGAAACTTGACAAAATAAAGGAGTTCTCCGATTTTTCTCTATGGTTTGTTTCCTCTTCAAGTAGCCCTAGGCACAGACTTTGGAAAATCACATTCATTGAGAGGGGTTGCCAAGCTTCTAAGAAATAACGAGTTTCCGAAATACCAGCAAATATTTATTCACCCAATCTTAATGATACTTGGAGCTAATGATCAGTACACAAATCCCACTTGGATCACCAAATTTTGTTCTTCTTGGTTGAAGCGTTCGTCTACAGTAGCAGTTTTTATATTTAGGTTTCCCTCTGTTCTCTCCTATATAGAAAGATGAATTTGGAACTCTAAATCCAACATGGTTTGTAATAGCTCTTTGAAACTTGACAAAATAAGGGAGTTCTCAGTTTTGTCTCTATGGTTTGTTTCCTCTTCAAGTAGCCCTAGGCACAGACTGTGGAAAGCACTTTCATTGAAATGGGTTGCCAAGCTTCTAAGAAATTACGAGTTTCCGAAATACCAGCAAATATTTTTTCACACAATCTTGTTGATACTTGGTGGTAATGATCAGTATACAAATCCCACTTGGCTCACCAAATTTTGTTCTTCTAGGTTGAAGCGTTCGTCTACAGTAGCAGTTTTTATATTTAGGTTTCCCTCTGTTCTCTCCTATATAGAAAGATGAATTTGGAACTCTAAATCCAACATGGTTTGTAGTAGCTCTTTGAAACTTGACAAAATAAAGGAGGTCTCAGATTTGTCTCTATGGTTTGTTTCCTCTTCGAGTAGCCGTAGGCACAGACTGTGGGAAAGCAATTTCATTGAGAGGGGTTGCCAAGCTTCTAAGAAATAACGAGTTTCGAAATACCAGCAAATATTTTTTCACCCAAATTTGATGATTCTTGGTGGTAATGATCAGTACACAAATCCCACTTGGCTCACGAAATTTTGTTCTTCTAGGTTGAAGCGTTCGTCTACAGTAGCAGTTTTTATATTTAAGTTTCCCTCGGTTCTCTCCTATATAGATAGATGAATTTGGAACTCTAAATCCAACATGGTTTGTAGTAGCTCTTTGAAACTTGACAAAATAAAGGAGTTCTCCGATTTTTCTCTATGGTTTGTTTCCTCTTCAAGTAGCCCTAGGCACAGACTTTGGAAAAGCACTTTTATTGAGAGGTGTTGCCAAGCTTCTAAGAAATAACGAGTTTCCGAAATACCAGCAAATATTTTTTCACCCAATCTTGATGATACTTGGAGCTAATGATCAGTACACAAATCCCACTTGGCTCACGAAATTTTGTTCTTCTTGGTTGAAGCGTTCGTCTACAGTAGCAGTTTTTATATTTAGGTTTCCCTCTGTTTCTCTCCTATATAGAAAGATGAATTTGGAACTCTAAATCCAACATGGTTTGTAGTAGCTCTTTGAAACTTGACAAAATAAAGGAGTTCTCAGTTTTGTCTCTATGGTTTGTTTCCTCTTCAAGTAGCTCTAGGCACAGACTGTGGAAAGCACTTTCATTGAGATGGGCTGCCAAGCTTCTAAGAAATAACGAGTTTCCGAAATACCAGCAAATATTTTTTCACCCAATCTTGATGATACTTGGAGCTAATGATCAGTACACAAATCCCACTTGGCTCACCAAATTTTGTTCTTCTTGGTTGAAGCGTTCGTCTACAGTAGCAGTTTTTATATTTAGGTTTCTCTCTGTTCTCTCCTATATAGATAGATGAATTTGTAACTCTAAATCCAACAGGGTTTGTAGTAGCTCTTTGAAACTTGACAAAATAAAGAAGGTCTCAGATTTGTCTTTATGGTTTGTTTCCTCTTCAAGTAGCCCTAGGCACAGACTGTGGAAAAGCACTTTAATTGAGAGGGGTTGCCAAGCTTCTAAGAAATAACGAGTTTCCGAAATACCAGCAAATATTTTTTCACCCAAATTTGATGATTCTTGGTGGTAATGATCAGTACACAAATCCCACTTGGCTCACGAAATTTTGTTCTTCTAGTTTGAAGCTTTCGTCTACAGTCCAGTTTTTATATTTAGGTTTCCCTTTGTTCTCTCATATATAGATAGATGAATTTGGAACTCTAAATCCAACATGTTTTGTAGTAGCTCTTTGAAACTTGACAAAATAAAAGGAATTCTCAGATTTGCCTCTATGGTTTGTTTCCTCTTCAAGTAGCCGTAGGCACAGACTGTGGGAAAGCACTTTCATTGAGAGGGGTTGCCAAGCTTCTAAGAAATAACGAGTTTCGAAATACCAGCAAATATTTTTTCACCCAAATTTGATGATTCTTGGTGGTAATGATCAGTACACAAATCCCACTTGGCTCACGAAATTTTGTTCTTCTAGGTTGAAGCGTTCGTCTACAGTAGCAGTTTTTATATTTAAGTTTCCCTCGGTTCTCTCCTATATAGATAGATGAATTTGGAACTCTAAATCCAACATGGTTTGTAGTAGCTCTTTGAAACTTGACAAAATAAAGGAGGTCTCAGATTTGTCTCTATGGTTTGTTTCCTCTTCAAGTAGCCGTAGGCACAGACTGTGGGAAAGCACTTTCATTGAGAGGGGTTGCCAAGCTTCTAAGAAATAACGAGTTTCCGAAATACCACCAAGTATGTTTTCACCCAATCTTGATGATACTTGGAGCTAATGATCAGTACACAAATCCCACTTGGATCACCAAATTTTGTTCTTCTTGGTTGAAGCGTTCGTCTACAGTAGCAGTTTTTATATTTAGGTTTCCCTCTGTTCTCTCCTATATAGAAAGATGAATTTGGAACTCTAAATCCAACATGGTTTGTAGTAGCTCTTTGAAACTTGACAAAATAAAGGAGTTCTCAGTTTTGTCTCTATGGTTTGTTTCCGCTTCAAGTATCCCTAGGCACAGACTGTGTAAAGCCCTTTCATTGAGATGGGTTGCCAAGCTTCCAAGAAATAACGAGTTTCCGAAATACCAGCAAATATTTTTTTCACACAATCTTGTTGATACTTGGTGGTAATGATCAGTACACAAATCCCACTTGGCTCACCCAATTTTGTACTTCTAGGTTGAAGCGTTCGTCTACAGTAGCAGTTTTTATATTTAGGTTTCCCTCTGTTCTCTCCTATATAGAAAGATGAATTTGGAACTCTAAATCCAACATGGTTTGTAGTAGCTCTTTGAAACTTGAAAAAATAAAGGAGTTCTCAGTTTTGTCTCTATGGTTTGTTTCCTCTTCAAGTAGCCCTAGGCACAGACTGTGGAAAGCACTTTCATTTAGATGGGTTGCCAAGCTTCTAAGAAATAACGAGTTTTGAAATACCAGCAAATATTTTTTCACACAATCTTGTTGATACTTGGTGGTAATGATCAGTACACAAATCCCACTTGGCTCACCAAATTTTGTTCTTCTAGGTTGAAGCGTTCGTCTACAGTAGCAGTTTTTATATTTAGGTTTCTCTCTGTTCTCTCCTATATAGATAGATGAATTTGGAACTCTAAATCCAACATTGTTTGTAGTAGCTCTTTGAAACTTGACAAAATAAAGGAGTTCTCCGATTTTCTCTATGGTTTGTTTCCTCTTCAAGTAGCCCTAGGCACAGACTTTGGAAAAGCACTTTCATTGAGAGGGGTTGCCAAGCTTCTAAGAAATAACGAGTTTCCGAAATACCAGCAAGTATGTTTTCACCCAATCTTGATGATACTTGGAGCTAATGATCAGTACACAAATCCCACTTGGATCACCAAATTTTGTTCTTCTTGGTTTAAGCGTTCGTGTACAGTAGCAGTTTTTATATTTAGGTTTCCCTCTGTTCTCTCCTATATAGAAAGATGAATTTGGAACTCTAAATCCAACATGGTTTGTAGTAGCTCTTTGAAACTTGACAAAATAAAGGAGTTCTCAGTTTTGTCTCTATGGTTTGTTTCCTCTTCAAGTAGCCCTAGGCACAGACTGTGGAAAGCCCTTTCATTGAGATGGGTTGCCAAGCTTCCAAGAAATAACGAGTTTCCGAAATACCAGCAAATATTTTTTCACACAATCTTGTTGATACTTGGTGGTAATGATCAGTACACAAATCCCACTTGGCTCACCCAATTTTGTACTTCTAGGTTGAAGCGTTCGTCTACAGTAGCAGTTTTTATATTTAGGTTTCTCTCTGTTCTCTCCTATATACATAGATGAATTTGGAACTCTAAATCCAACATAGTTTGTAGTAGCTCTTTGAAACTTGACAAAATAAAGGAGTTCTCCGATTTTTCTCTATGGTTTGTTTCCTCTTCAAGTAGCCCTAGGCACAGACTTTGGAAAATCACATTCATTGAGAGGGGTTGCCAAGCTTCTAAGAAATAACGAGTTTCCGAAATACCAGCAAATATTTATTCACCCAATCTTAATGATACTTGGAGCTAATGATCAGTACACAAATCCCACTTGGATCACCAAATTTTGTTCTTCTTGGTTGAAGCGTTCGTCTACAGTAGCAGTTTTTATATTTAGGTTTCCCTCTGTTCTCTCCTATATAGAAAGATGAATTTGGAACTCTAAATCCAACATGGTTTGTAATAGCTCTTTGAAACTTGACAAAATAAGGGAGTTCTCAGTTTTGTCTCTATGGTTTGTTTCCTCTTCAAGTAGCCCTAGGCACAGACTGTGGAAAGCACTTTCATTGAAATGGGTTGCCAAGCTTCTAAGAAATTACGAGTTTCCGAAATACCAGCAAATATTTTTTCACACAATCTTGTTGATACTTGGTGGTAATGATCAGTATACAAATCCCACTTGGCTCACCAAATTTTGTTCTTCTAGGTTGAAGCGTTCGTCTACAGTAGCAGTTTTTATATTTAGGTTTCCCTCTGTTCTCTCCTATATAGAAAGATGAATTTGGAACTCTAAATCCAACATGGTTTGTAGTAGCTCTTTGAAACTTGACAAAATAAAGGAGGTCTCAGATTTGTCTCTATGGTTTGTTTCCTCTTCGAGTAGCCGTAGGCACAGACTGTGGGAAAGCAATTTCATTGAGAGGGGTTGCCAAGCTTCTAAGAAATAACGAGTTTCGAAATACCAGCAAATATTTTTTCACCCAAATTTGATGATTCTTGGTGGTAATGATCAGTACACAAATCCCACTTGGCTCACGAAATTTTGTTCTTCTAGGTTGAAGCGTTCGTCTACAGTAGCAGTTTTTATATTTAAGTTTCCCTCGGTTCTCTCCTATATAGATAGATGAATTTGGAACTCTAAATCCAACATGGTTTGTAGTAGCTCTTTGAAACTTGACAAAATAAAGGAGTTCTCCGATTTTTCTCTATGGTTTGTTTCCTCTTCAAGTAGCCCTAGAAACAGACTTTGGAAAAGCACTTTTATTGAGAGGTTTTGCCAAGCTTCTAAGAAATAACGAGTTTCCGAAATACCAGCAAATATTTTTTCACCCAATCTTGATGATACTTGGAGCTAATGATCAGTACACAAATCCCACTTGGCTCACGAAATTTTGTTCTTCTTGGTTGAAGCGTTCGTCTACAGTAGCAGTTTTTATATTTAGGTTTCCCTCTGTTTCTCTCCTATATAGAAAGATGAATTTGGAACTCTAAATCCAACATGGTTTGTAGTAGCTCTTTGAAACTTGACAAAATAAAGGAGTTCTCAGTTTTGTCTCTATGGTTTGTTTCCTCTTCAAGTAGCTCTAGGCACAGACTGTGGAAAGCACTTTCATTGAGATGGGTTGCCAAGCTTCTAAGAAATAACGAGTTTCGAAATACCAGCAAATATTTTTTCACACAATCTTGTTGATACTTGGTGGTAATGATCAGTACACAAATCCCACTTGGCTCACCAAATTTTGTTCTTTTAGGTTGAAGCGTTCGTCTACAGTAGCAGTTTTTACATTTAGGTTTCTCTCTGTTCTCTCCTTTATAGATAGATGAATTTGGAACTCTAAATCCAACATGGTTTGTAGTAGCTCTTTGAAACTTGACAAAATAAAGGAGTTCTCCGATTTTTCTCTATGGTTTGTTTCCTCTTCAAGTAGCCCTAGGCACAGACTTTGGAAAATCACATTCATTGAGAGGGGTTGCCAAGCTTCTAAGAAATAACGAGTTTCCGAAATACCAGCAAATATTTATTCACCCAATCTTGATGATACTTGGAGCTAATGATCAGTACACAAATCCCACTTGGATCACCAAATTTTGTTCTTCTTGGTTGAAGCGTTCGTCTACAGTAGCAGTTTTTATATTTAGGTTTCCCTCTGTTCTCTCCTATATAGAAAGATGAATTTGGAACTCTAAATCCAACATGGTTTGTAGTAGCTCTTTGAAACTTGACAAAATAAAGGAGATCTCAGTTTTGTCTCTATGGTTTGTTTCCTCTTCAAGTAGCCCTAGGCACAGACTGTGGAAAGTACTTTCATTGAGATGGGTTGCCAAGCTTCTAAGAAATAACGAGTTTTGAAATACCAGCAAATATTTTTTCACCCAAATTTGATGATTCTTGGTGGTAATGATCAGTACACAAATCCCACTTGGCTCACCAAATTTTGTTCTTCTAGGTTGAAGCGTTCGTCTACAGTAGCAGTTTTTATATTTAGGTTTCTCTCTGTTCTCTCCTATATAGATAGATGAATTTGGAACTCTAAATCCAACATGGTTTGTAGTAGCTCTTTGAAACTTGACAAAATAAAGGAGTTCTCCGATTTTTCTCTATGGTTTGTTTCCTCTTCAAGTAGCCCTAGGCACAGACTTTGGAAAAGCACTTTCATTGAGAGGGGTTGCCAAGCTTCTAAGAAATAACGAGTTTCCGAAATACCAGCAAGTATGTTTTCACCCAATCTTGATGATACTTGGAGCTAATGATCAGTACACAAATCCCACTTGGATCACCAAATTTTGTTCTTCTTATTTGAAGCGTTCGTGTACAGTAGCAGTTTTTATATTTAGGTTTCCCTCTGTTCTCTCCTATATAGAAAGATGAATTTGGAACTCTAAATCCAACATGGTTTGTAGTAGCTCTTTGAAACTTGACAAAATAAAGGAGTTCTCAGTTTTGTCTCTATGGTTTGTTTCCTCTTCAAGTAGCCCTAGGCACAGACTGTGGAAAGCCCTTTCATTGAGATGGGTTGCCAAGCTTCCAAGAAATAACGAGTTTCCGAAATACTAGCAAATATTTTTTCACACAATCTTGTTGATACTTGGTGGTAATGATCAGTACACAAATCCCACTTGGCTCACCCAATTTTGTACTTCTAGGTTGAAGCGTTCGTCTACAGTAGCAGTTTTTATATTTAGGTTTCCCTCTGTTCTCTCCTATATAGATAGATGAATTTGGAACTCTAAATCCAACATGGTTTGTAGTAGCTCTTTGAAACTTGACAAAATAAAGGAGTTCTCCGATTTTTCTCTATGGTTTGTTTCCTCTTCAAGTAGCCCTAGGCACAGACTTTGGAAAATCACATTCATTGAGAGGGGTTGCCAAGCTTCTAAGAAATAACGAGTTTCCGAAATACCAGCAAATATTTATTCACCCAATCTTAATGATACTTGGAGCTAATGATCAGTACACAAATCCCACTTGGATCACCAAATTTTGTTCTTCTTGGTTGAAGCGTTCGTCTACAGTAGCAGTTTTTATATTTAGGTTTCCCTCTGTTCTCTCCTATATAGAAAGATGAATTTGGAACTCTAAATCCAACATGGTTTGTAGTAGCTCTTTGAAACTTGACAAAATAAGGGAGTTCTCAGTTTTGTCTCTATGGTTTGTTTCCTCTTCAAGTAGCCCTAGGCACAGACTGTGGAAAGCACTTTCATTGAAATGGGTTGCCAAGCTTCTAAGAAATTACGAGTTTCCGAAATACCAGCAAATATTATTTCACACAATCTTGTTGATACTTGGTGGTAATGATCAGTATACAAATCCCACTTGGCTCACCAAATTTTGTTCTTCTAGGTTGAAGCGTTCGTCTACAGTAGCAGTTTTTATATTTAGGTTTCCCTCTGTTCTCTCCTATATAGAAAGATGAATTTGGAACTCTAAATCCAACATGGTTTGTAGTAGCTCTTTGAAACTTGACAAAATAAAGGAGGTCTCAGATTTGTCTCTATGGTTTGTTTCCTCTTCGAGTAGCCGTAGGCACAGACTGTGGGAAAGCAATTTCATTGAGAGGGGTTGCCAAGCTTCTAAGAAATAACGAGTTTCGAAATACCAGCAAATATTTTTTCACCCAAATTTGATGATTCTTGGTGGTAATGATCAGTACACAAATCCCACTTGGCTCACGAAATTTTGTTCTTCTAGGTTGAAGCGTTCGTCTACAGTAGCAGTTTTTATATTTAAGTTTCCCTCGGTTCTCTCCTATATAGATAGATGAATTTGGAACTCTAAATCCAACATGGTTTGTAGTAGCTCTTTGAAACTTGACAAAATAAAGGAGTTCTCCGATTTTTCTCTATGGTTTGTTTCCTCTTCAAGTAGCCCTAGGCACAGACTTTGGAAAAGCACTTTTATTGAGAGGTGTTGCCAAGCTTCTAAGAAATAACGAGTTTCCGAAATACCAGCAAATATTTTTTCACCCAATCTTGATGATACTTGGAGCTAATGATCAGTACACAAATCCCACTTGGCTCACGAAATTTTGTTCTTCTTGGTTGAAGCGTTCGTCTACAGTAGCAGTTTTTATATTTAGGTTTCCCTCTGTTTCTCTCCTATATAGAAAGATGAATTTGGAACTCTAAATCCAACATGGTTTGTAGTAGCTCTTTGAAACTTGACAAAATAAAGGAGTTCTCAGTTTTGTCTCTATGGTTTGTTTCCTCTTCAAGTAGCTCTAGGCACAGACTGTGGAAAGCACTTTCATTGAGATGGGTTGCCAAGCTTCTAAGAAATAACGAGTTTCGAAATACCAGCAAATATTTTTTCACACAATCTTGTTGATACTTGGTGGTAATGATCAGTACACAAATCCCACTTGGCTCACCAAATTTTGTTCTTCTAGGTTGAAGCGTTCGTCTACAGTAGCAGTTTTTATATTTAGGTTTCTCTCTGTTCTCTCCTATATAGATAGATGAATTTGGAACTCTAAATCCAACATGGTTTGTAGTAGCTCTTTGAAACTTGACAAAATAAAGGAGTTCTCCGATTTTTCTCTATGGTTTGTTTCCTCTTCAAGTAGCCGTAGGCACAGACTGTGGAAAAGCACTTTCATTGAGAGGGGTTGCCAAGCTTCTAAGAAATAACGAGTTTCCGAAATACCAGCAAGTATGTTTTCACCCAATCTTGATGATACTTGGAGCTAATGATCAGTACACAAATCCCACTTGGATCACCAAATTTTGTTCTTCTTGGTTGAAGCGTTCGTGTACAGTAGCAGTTTTTATATTTAGGTTTCCCTCTGTTCTCTCCTATATAGAAAGATGAATTTGGAACTCTAAATCCAACATGGTTTGTAGTAGCTCTTTGAAACTTGACAAAATAAAGGAGTTCTCAGTTTTGTCTCTATGGTTTGTTTCCGCTTCAAGTATCCCTAGTCACAGACAGTGTAAAGCCCTTTCATTGAGATGGGTTGCCAAGCTTCCAAGAAATAACGTGTTTCCGAAATACCAGCAAATATTTTTTCACACAATCTTGTTGATACTTGGTGGTAATGATCAGTACACAAATCCCACTTGGCTCACCAAATTTTGTTCTTCTAGGTTGAAGCGTTCGTCTACAGTAGCAGTTTTTACATTTAGGTTTCTCTCTGTTCTCTCCTGTATAGATAGATGAATTTGGAACTCTAAATCCAACATGGTTTGTAGTAGCTCTTTGAAACTTGACAAAATAAAGGAGTTCTCCGATTTTTCTCTATGGTTTGTTTCCTCTTCAAGTAGCCCTAGGCACAGACTTTGGAAAACCACTTTCATTGAGAGGGGTTGCCAAGCTTCTAAGAAATAACCAGTTTCCGAAATACCAGCAAGTATTTTTTCACCCAATCTTGATGATACTTGGAGCTAATGATCAGTACACAAATCCCACTTGGCTCACCAAATTTTGTTCTTCCTGGTTGAAGCGTTCGTCTACAGTAGCAGTTTTTATATTTAGGTTTCCCTCTGTTCTCTCCTATATAGAAAGATGAATTTGGAACTCTAAATCCAACATGGTTTGTAGTAGCTCTTTGGAACTTGACAAAATAAAGGAGTTCTCAGTTTTGTCTCTATGGTTTGTTTCCTCTTCAAGTAGCCCTAGGCACAGACTGTGGAAAGCACTTTCATTGAGATGGGTTGCCAAGCTTCTAAGAAATAACGAGTTTCGAAATACCAGCAAATATTTTTTCACACAATCTTGTTGATACTTGGTGGTAATGATCAGTACACAAATCCCACTTGGCTCACCAAATTTTGTTCTTCTAGGTTGAAGCGTTCGTCTACAGTAGCAGTTTTTATATTTAGGTTTCTCTCTGTTCTCTCCTATATAGATAGATGAATTTGGAACTCTAAATCCAACATGGTTTGTAGTAGCTCTTTGAAACTTGACAAAATAAAGGAGGTCTCAGATTTGTCTCTATGGTTTGTTTACTCTTCAAGTAGCCGTAGGCACAGACTGTGGGAAAGCACTTTCATTGAGAGGGGTTGCCAAGCTTCTAAGAAATAACGAGTTTCGAAATACCAGCAAATATTTTTTCACCCAAATTTGATGATTCTTGGTGGTAATGATCAGTACACAAATCCCACTTGGCTCACGAAATTTTGTTCTTCTAGGTTGAAGCGTTCGTCTACAGTAGCAGTTTTTATATTTAAGTTTTCCTCGGTTCTCTCCTATATAGATAGATGAATTTGGAACTCTAAATCCAACATGGTTTGTAGTAGCTCTTTGAAACTTGACAAAATAAAGGAGTTCTCCGATTTTTCTCTATGGTTTGTTTCCTCTTCAAGTAGCCCTAGGCACAGACTTTGGAAAAGCACTTTTATTGAGAGGTGTTGCCAAGCTTCTAAGAAATAACGAGTTTCCGAAATACCAGCAAATATTTTTTCACCCAATCTTGATGATACTTGGAGCTAATGATCAGTACACAAATCCCACTTGGCTCACCCAATTTTGTTCTTCTTGGTTGAAGCGTTCGTCTACAGTAGCAGTTTTTATATTTAGGTTTCCCTCTGTTTCTCTCCTATATAGAAAGATGAATTTGGAACTCTAAATCCAACATGGTTTGTAGTAGCTCTTTGAAACTTGACAAAATAAAGGAGTTCTCCGATTTTTCTCTATGGTTTGTTTCCTCTTCAAGTAGCCCTAGGCACAGACTTTGGAAAATCACATTCATTGAGAGGGGTTGCCAAGCTTCTAAGAAATAACGAGTTTCCGAAATACCAGCAAATATTTATTCACCCAATCTTAATGATACTTGGAGCTAATGATCGGTACACAAATCCCACTTGGATCACCAAATTTTGTTCTTCTTGGTTGAATCGTTCGTCTACAGTAGCAGTTTTTATATTTAGGTTTCCCTCTGTTCTCTCCTATATAGAAAGATGAATTTGGAACTCTAAATCCAACAGGGTTTGTAGTAGCTCTTTGAAACTTGACAAAATAAGGGAGTTCTCAGTTTTGTCTCTATGGTTTGTTTCCTCTTCAAGTAGCCCTAGGCACAGACTGTGGAAAGCACTTTCATTGAAATGGGTTGCCAAGCTTCTAAGAAATTACGAGTTTCCGAAATACCAGCAAATATTATTTCACACAAACTTGTTGATACTTGGTGGTAATGATCAGTATACAAATCCCACTTGGCTCACCAAATTTTGTTCTTCTAGGTTGAAGCGTTCGTCTACAGTAGCAGTTTTTATATTTAGGTTTCCCTCTGTTCTCTCCTATATAGAAAGATGAATTTGGAACTCTAAATCCAACATGGTTTGTAGTAGCTCTTTGAAACTTGACAAAATAAAGGAGGTCTCAGATTTGTCTCTATGGTTTGTTTCCTCTTCGAGTAGCCGTAGGCACAGACTGTGGGAAAGCAATTTCATTGAGAGGGGTTGCCAAGCTTCTAAGAAATAACGAGTTTCGAAATACCAGCAAATATTTTTTCACCCAAATTTGATGATTCTTGGTGGTAATGATCAGTACACAAATCCCACTTGGCTCACCAAATTTTGTTCTTCTAGGTTGAAGCGTTCGTCTACAGTAGCAGTTTTTATATTTAGGTTTCTCTCTGTTCTCTCCTATATAGATAGATGAATTTGGAACTCTAAATCCAACATGGTTTGTAGTAGCTCTTTGAAACTTGACAAAATAAAGGAGTTCTCCGATTTTTCTCTATGGTTTGTTTCCTCTTCAAGTAGCCGTAGGCACAGACTGTGGAAAAGCACTTTCATTGAGAGGGGTTGCCAAGCTTCTAAGAAATAACGAGTTTCCGAAATACCAGCAAGTATGTTTCACCCAATCTTGATGATACTTGGAGCTAATGATCAGTACACAAATCCCACTTGGATCACCAAATTTTCTTCTTCTTGGTTGAAGCGTTCGTGTACAGTAGCAGTTTTTATATTTAGTTTTCCCTCTGTTCTCTCCTATATAGAAAGATGAATTTGGAACTCTAAATCCAACATGGTTTGTAGTAGCTCTTTGAAACTTGACAAAATAAAGGAGTTCTCAGTTTTGTCTCTATGGTTTGTTTCCGCTTCAAGTATCCCTAGGCACAGACAGTGTAAAGCCCTTTCATTGAGATGGGTTGCCAAGCTTCCAAGAAATAACGAGTTTCCGAAATACCAGCAAATATTTTTTCACACAATCTTGTTGATACTTGGTGGTAATGATCAGTACACAAATCCCACTTGGCTCACCAAATTTTGTACTTCTAGGTTGAAGCGTTCGTCTACAGTAGCAGTTTTTACATTTAGGTTTCTCTCTGTTCTCTCCTGTATAGATAGATGAATTTGGAACTCTAAATCCAACATGGTTTGTAGTAGCTCTTTGAAACTTGACAAAATAAAGGAGTTCTCCGATTTTTCTCTATGGTTTGTTTCCTCTTCAAGTAGCCCTAGGCACAGACTTTGGAAAACCACTTTCATTGAGAGGGGTTGCCAAGCTTCTAAGAAATAACCAGTTTCCGAAATACCAGCAAGTATTTTTTCACCCAATCTTGATGATACTTGGAGCTAATGATCAGTACACAAATCCCACTTGGCTCACCAAATTTTGTTCTTCCTGGTTGAAGCGTTCTTCTACAGTAGCAGTTTTTATATTTAGGTTTCCCTCTGTTCTCTCCTATATAGAAAGATGAATTTGGAACTCTAAATCCAGCATGGTTTGTAGTAGCTCTTTGGAACTTGACAAAATAAAGGAGTTCTCAGTTTTGTCTCTATGGTTTGTTTCCTCTTCAAGTAGCCCTAGGCACAGACTGTGGAAAGCACTTTCATTGAGATGGGTTGCCAAGCTTCTAAGAAATAACGAGTTTTGAAATACCAGCAAATATTTTTTCACACAATCTTGTTGATACTTGGTGGTAATGATCAGTACACAAATCCCACTTGGCTCACCAAATTTTGTTCTTCTAGGTTGAAGCGTTCGTCTACAGTAGCAGTTTTTATATTTAGGTTTCTCTCTGTTCTCTCCTATATAGATAGATGAATTTGGAACTCTAAATCCAACATGGTTTGTAGTAGCTCTTTGAAACTTGACAAAATAAAGGAGGTCTCAGATTTGTCTCTATGGTTTGTTTCCTCTTCAAGTAGCCGTAGGCACAGACTGTGGTAAAGCACTTTCATTGAGAGGGGTTGCCAAGCTTCTAAGAAATAACGAGTTTCGAAATACCAGCAAATATTTTTTCACCCAAATTTGATGATTCTTGGTGGTAATGATCAGTACACAAATCCCACTTGGCTCACGAAATTTTGTTCTTCTAGGTTGAAGCGTTCGTCTACAGTAGCAGTTTTTATATTTAGGGTTCTCTCTGTTTTCTCCTATATAGATAGATGAATTTGGAACTCTAAATCCAACAGGGTTTGTAGTAGCTCTTTGGAACTTGACAAAATAAAGGAGTTCTCAGTTTTGTCTCTATGGTTTGTTTCCTCTTCAAGTAGCCCTAGGCACAGACTGTGGAAAGCACTTTCATTGAGATGGGCTGCCAAGCTTCTAAGAAATAACGAGTTTCCGAAATACCAGCAAATATTTTTTCACCCAATCTTGATGATACTTGGAGCTAATGATCAGTACACAAATCCCACTTGGCTCACCAAATTTTGTTCTTCTTGGTTGAAGCGTTCGTCTACAGTAGCAGTTTTTATATTTAGGTTTCTCTCTGTTCTCTCCTATATAGATAGATGAATTTGTAACTCTAAATCCAACAGGGTTTGTAGTAGCTCTTTGAAACTTGACAAAATAAAGAAGGTCTCAGATTTGTCTTTATGGTTTGTTTCCTCTTCAAGTAGCCCTAGGCACAGACTGTGGAAAAGCACTTTAATTGAGAGGGGTTGCCAAGCTTCTAAGAAATAACGAGTTTCCGAAATACCAGCAAATATTTTTTCACCCAAATTTGATGATTCTTGGTGGTAATGATCAGTACACAAATCCCACTTGGCTCACGAAATTTTGTTCTTCTAGTTTGAAGCTTTCGTCTACAGTCCAGTTTTTATATTTAGGTTTCCCTTTGTTCTCTCATATATAGATAGATGAATTTGGAACTCTAAATCCAACATGTTTTGTAGTAGCTCTTTGAAACTTGACAAAATAAAGGAATTCTCAGATTTGCCTCTATGGTTTGTTTCCTCTTCAAGTAGCCGTAGGCACAGACTGTGGGAAAGCACTTTCATTGAGAGGGGTTGCCAAGCTTCTAAGAAATAACGAGTTTCGAAATACCAGCAAATATTTTTTCACCCAAATTTGATGATTCTTGGTGGTAATGATCAGTACACAAATCCCACTTGGCTCACGAAATTTTGTTCTTCTAGGTTGAAGCGTTCGTCTACAGTAGCAGTTTTTATATTTAAGTTTCCCTCGGTTCTCTCCTATATAGATAGATGAATTTGGAACTCTAAATCCAACATGGTTTGTAGTAGCTCTTTGAAACTTGACAAAATAAAGGAGGTCTCAGATTTGTCTCTATGGTTTGTTTCCTCTTCAAGTAGCCGTAGGCACAGACTGTGGGAAAGCACTTTCATTGAGAGGGGTTGCCAAGCTTCTAAGAAATAACGAGTTTCCGAAATACCACCAAGTATGTTTTCACCCAATCTTGATGATACTTGGAGCTAAAGATCAGTACACAAATCCCACTTGGATCACCAAATTTTGTTCTTCTTGGTTGAAGCGTTCGTCTACAGTAGCAGTTTTTATATTTAGGTTTCCCTCTGTTCTCTCCTATATAGAAAGATGAATTTGGAACTCTAAATCCAACATGGTTTGTAGTAGCTCTTTGAAACTTGACAAAATAAAGGAGTTCTCAGTTTTGTCTCTATGGTTTGTTTCCGCTTCAAGTATCCCTAGGCACAGACTGTGTAAAGCCCTTTCATTGAGATGGGTTGCCAAGCTTCCAAGAAATAACGAGTTTCCGAAATACCAGCAAATATTTTTTCACACAATCTTGTTGATACTTGGTGGTAATGATCAGTACACAAATCCCACTTGGCTCACCAAATTTTGTACTTCTAGGTTGAAGCGTTCGTCTACAGTAGCAGTTTTTACATTTAGGTTTCTCTCTGTTCTCTCCTGTATAGATAGATGAATTTGGAACTCTAAATCCAACATGGTTTGTAGTAGCTCTTTGAAACTTGACAAAATAAAGGAGTTCTCCGATTTTTCTCTATGGTTTGTTTCCTCTTCAAGTAGCCCTAGGCACAGACTTTGGAAAATCACATTCATTGAGAGGGGTTGCCAAGCTTCTAAGAAATAACGAGTTTCCGAAATACCAGCAAATATTTATTCACCCAATCTTGATGATACTTGGAGCTAATGATCAGTACACAAATCCCACTTGGATCACCAAATTTTGTTCTTCTTGGTTGAAGCGTTCGTCTACAGTAGCAGTTTTTATATTTAGGTTTCCCTCTGTTCTCTCCTATATAGAAAGATGAATTTGGAACTCTAAATCCAACATGGTTTGTAGTAGCTCTTTGAAACTTGAAAAAATAAAGGAGTTCTCAGTTTTGTCTCTATGGTTTGTTTCCTCTTCAAGTAGCCCTAGGCACAGACTGTGGAAAGCACTTTCATTGAGATGGGTTGCCAAGCTTCTAAGAAATAACGAGTTTTGAAATACCAGCAAATATTTTTTCACACAATCTTGTTGATACTTGGTGGTAATGATCAGTACACAAATCCCACTTGGCTCACCAAATTTTGTTCTTCTAGGTTGAAGCGTTCGTCTACAGTAGCAGTTTTTATATTTAGGTTTCTCTCTGTTCTCTCCTATATAGATAGATGAATTTGGAACTCTAAATCCAACATTGTTTGTAGTAGCTCTTTGAAACTTGACAAAATAAAGGAGTTCTCCGATTTTTCTCTATGGTTTGTTTCCTCTTCAAGTAGCCCTAGGCACAGACTTTGGAAAAGCACTTTCATTGAGAGGGGTTGCCAAGCTTCTAAGAAATAACGAGTTTCCGAAATACCAGCAAGTATGTTTTCACCCAATCTTGATGATACTTGGAGCTAATGATCAGTACACAAATCCCACTTGGATCACCAAATTTTGTTCTTCTTGGTTTAAGCGTTCGTGTACAGTAGCAGTTTTTATATTTAGGTTTCCCTCTGTTCTCTCCTATATAGAAAGATGAATTTGGAACTCTAAATCCAACATGGTTTGTAGTAGCTCTTTGAAACTTGACAAAATAAAGGAGTTCTCAGTTTTGTCTCTATGGTTTGTTTCCTCTTCAAGTAGCCCTAGGCACAGACTGTGGAAAGCCCTTTCATTGAGATGGGTTGCCAAGCTTCCAAGAAATAACGAGTTTCCGAAATACCAGCAAATATTTTTTCACACAATCTTGTTGATACTTGGTGGTAATGATCAGTACACAAATCCCACTTGGCTCACCCAATTTTGTACTTCTAGGTTGAAGCGTTCGTCTACAGTAGCAGTTTTTATATTTAGGTTTCTCTCTGTTCTCTCCTATATACATAGATGAATTTGGAACTCTAAATCCAACATAGTTTGTAGTAGCTCTTTGAAACTTGACAAAATAAAGGAGTTCTCCGATTTTTCTCTATGGTTTGTTTCCTCTTCAAGTAGCCCTAGGCACAGACTTTGGAAAATCACATTCATTGAGAGGGGTTGCCAAGCTTCTAAGAAATAACGAGTTTCCGAAATACCAGCAAATATTTATTCACCCAATCTTGATGATACTTGGAGCTAATGATCAGTACACAAATCCCACTTGGATCCCCAAATTTTGTTCTTCTTGGTTGAAGCGTTCGTCTACAGTAGCAGTTTTTATATTTAGGTTTCCCTCTGTTCTCTCCTATATAGAAAGATGAATTTGGAACTCTAAATCCAACATGGTTTGTAGTAGCTCTTTGAAACTTGACAAAATAATGGAGTTCTCAGTTTTGTCTCTATGGTTTGTTTCCTCTTCAAGTAGCCCTAGGCACAGACTGTGGAAAGCACTTTCATTGAGATGGGTTGCCAAGCTTTTAAGAAATTACGAGTTTCCGAAATACCAGCAAATATTATTTCACACAATCTTGTTGATACTTGGTGGTAATGATCAGTATACAAATCCCACTTGGCTCACCAAATTTTGTTCTTCTAGGTTGAAGCGTTCGTCTACAGTAGCAGTTTTTATATTTAGGTTTCTCTCTGTTCTCTCCTTTTTGATAGATGAATTTGGAACTCTAAATCCAACATGGTTTGTAGTAGCTCTTTGAAACTTGACAAAATAAAGGAGGTCTCAGATTTGTCTCTATGGTTTGTTTCCTCTTCGAGTAGCCGTAGGCACAGACTGTGGGAAAGCAATTTCATTGAGAGGGGTTGCCAAGCTTCTAAGAAATAACGAGTTTCGAAATACCAGCAAATATTTTTTCACCCAAATTTGATGATTCTTGGTGGTAATGATCAGTACACAAATCCCACTTGGCTCACGAAATTTTGTTCTTCTAGGTTGAAGCGTTCGTCTACAGTAGCAGTTTTTATATTTAAGTTTTCCTCGGTTCTCTCCTATATAGATAGATGAATTTGGAACTCTAAATCCAACATGGTTTGTAGTAGCTCTTTGAAACTTGACAAAATAAAGGAGTTCTCCGATTTTTCTCTATGGTTTGTTTCCTCTTCAAGTAGCCCTAGGCACAGACTTTGGAAAAGCACTTTTATTGAGAGGTGTTGCCAAGCTTCTAAGAAATAACGAGTTTCCGAAATACCAGCAAATATTTTTTCACCCAATCTTGATGATACTTGGAGCTAATGATCAGTACACAAATCCCACTTGGCTCACGAAATTTTGTTCTTCTTGGTTCAAGCGTTCGTCTACAGTAGCAGTTTTTATTTTAGGTTTCCCTCTGTTTCTCTCCTATATAGAAAGATGAATTTGGAACTCTAAATCCAACATGGTTTGTAGTAGCTCTTTGGAACTTGACAAAATAAAGGAGTTCTCAGTTTTGTCTCTATGGTTTGTTTCCTCTTCAAGTAGCCCTAGGCACAGACTGTGGAAAGCACTTTCATTGAGATGGGTTGCCAAGCTTCTAAGAAATAACGAGTTTCGAAATACCAGCAAATATTTTTTCACACAATCTTGTTGATACTTGGTGGTAATGATCAGTACACAAATCCCACTTGGCTCACCAAATTTTGTTCTTCTAGGTTGAAGCGTTCGTCTACAGTAGCAGTTTTTATATTTAGGTTTCTCTCTGTTCTCTCCTATATAGATAGATGAATTTGGAACTCAAAATCCAACATGGTTTGTAGTAGCTCTTTGAAACTTGACAAAATAAAGGAGGTCTCAGATTTGTCTCTATGGTTTGTTTCCTCTTCAAGTAGCCGTAGGCACAGACTGTGGGAAAGCACTTTCATTGAGAGGGGTTGCCAAGCTTCTAAGAAATAACGAGTTTCGAAATACCAGCAAATATTTTTTCACCCAAATTTGATGATTCTTGGTGGTAATGATCAGTACACAAATCCCACTTGGCTCACGAAATTTTGTTCTTCTAGGTTGAAGCGTTCGTCTACAGTAGCAGTTTTTATATTTAGGGTTCTCTCTGTTTTCTCCTATATAGATAGATGAATTTGGAACTCTAAATCCAACAGGGTTTGTAGTAGCTCTTTGGAACTTGACAAAATAAAGGAGTTCTCAGTTTTGTCTCTATGGTTTGTTTCCTCTTCAAGTAGCCCTAGGCACAGACTGTGGAAAGCACTTTCATTGAGATGGGCTGCCAAGCTTCTAAGAAATAACGAGTTTCCGAAATACCATCAAATATTTTTTCACCCAATCTTGATGATACTTGGAGCTAATGATCAGTACACAAATCCCACTTGGCTCACCAAATTTTGTTCTTCTTGGTTGAAGCGTTCGTCTACAGTAGCAGTTTTTATATTTAGGTTTCTCTCTGTTCTCTCCTATATAGATAGATGAATTTGTAACTCTAAATCCAACAGGGTTTGTAGTAGCTCTTTGAAACTTGACAAAATAAAGAAGGTCTCAGATTTGTCTTTATGGTTTGTTTCCTCTTCAAGTAGCCCTAGGCACAGACTGTGGAAAAGCACTTTAATTGAGAGGGGTTGCCAAGCTTCTAAGAAATAACGAGTTTCCGAAATACCAGCAAATATTTTTTCACCCAAATTTGATGATTCTTGGTGGTAATGATCAGTACACAAATCCCACTTGGCTCACGAAATTTTGTTCTTCTAGTTTGAAGCTTTCGTCTACAGTCCAGTTTTTATATTTAGGTTTCCCTTTGTTCTCTCATATATAGATAGATGAATTTGGAACTCTAAATCCAACATGTTTTGTAGTAGCTCTTTGAAACTTGACAAAATAAAGGAATTCTCAGATTTGCCTCTATGGTTTGTTTCCTCTTCAAGTAGCCGTAGGCACAGACTGTGGGAAAGCACTTTCATTGAGAGGGGTTGCCAAGCTTCTAAGAAATAACGAGTTTCGAAATACCAGCAAATATTTTTTCACCCAAATTTGATGATTCTTGGTGGTAATGATCAGTACACAAATCCCACTTGGCTCACGAAATTTTGTTCTTCTAGGTTGAAGCGTTCGTCTACAGTAGCAGTTTTTATATTTAAGTTTCCCTCGGTTCTCTCCTATATAGATAGATGAATTTGGAACTCTAAATCCAACATGGTTTGTAGTAGCTCTTTGAAACTTGACAAAATAAAGGAGGTCTCAGATTTGTCTCTATGGTTTGTTTCCTCTTCAAGTAGCCGTAGGCACAGACTGTGGGAAAGCACTTTCATTGAGAGGGGTTGCCAAGCTTCTAAGAAATAACGAGTTTCCGAAATACCAGCAAGTATGTTTTCACCCAATCTTGATGATACTTGGAGCTAATGATCAGTACACAAATCCCACTTGGATCACCAAATTTTGTTCTTCTTGGTTGAAGCGTTCGTGTACAGTAGCAGTTTTTATATTTAGGTTTCCCTCTGTTCTCTCCTATATAGAAAGATGAATTTGGAACTCTAAATCCAACATGGTTTGTAGTAGCTCTTTGAAACTTGACAAAATAAAGGAGTTCTCAGTTTTGTCTCTATGGTTTGTTTCCGCTTCAAGTATCCCTAGGCACAGACTGTGTAAAGCCCTTTCATTGAGATGGGTTGCCAAGCTTCCAAGAAATAACGAGTTTCCGAAATACCAGCAAATATTTTTTCACACAATCTTGTTGATACTTGGTGGTAATGATCAGTACACAAATCCCACTTGGCTCACCCAATTTTGTACTTCTAGGTTGAAGCGTTCGTCTACAGTAGCAGTTTTTATATTTAGGTTTCTCTCTGTTCTCTCCTATATACATAGATGAATTTGGAACTCTAAATCCAACATGGTTTGTAGTAGCTCTTTGAAACTTGACAAAATAAAGGAGTTCTCCGATTTTTCTCTATGGTTTGTTTCCTCTTCAAGTAGCCCTAGGCACAGACTTTGGAAAATCACATTCATTGAGAGGGGTTGCCAAGCTTCTAAGAAATAACGAGTTTCCGAAATACCAGCAAATATTTATTCACCCAATCTTGATGATACTTGGAGCTAATGATCAGTACACAAATCCCACTTGGATCCCCAAATTTTGTTCTTCTTGGTTGAAGCGTTCGTCTACAGTAGCAGTTTTTATATTTAGGTTTCCCTCTGTTCTCTCCTATATAGAAAGATGAATTTGGAACTCTAAATCCAACATGGTTTGTAGTAGCTCTTTGAAACTTGACAAAATAAAGGAGGTCTCAGATTTGTCTCTATGGTTTGTTTCCTCTTCGAGTAGCCGTAGGCACAGACTGTGGGAAAGCAATTTCATTGAGAGGGGTTGCCAAGCTTCTAAGAAATAACGAGTTTCGAAATACCAGCAAATATTTTTTCACCCAAATTTGATGATTCTTGGTGGTAATGATCAGTACACAAATCCCACTTGGCTCACGAAATTTTGTTCTTCTAGGTTGAAGCGTTCGTCTACAGTAGCAGTTTTTATATTTAAGTTTTCCTCGGTTCTCTCCTATATAGAGAGATGAATTTGGAACTGTAAATCCAACATGGTTTGTAGTAGCTCTTTGAAACTTGACAAAATAAAGGAGTTCTCCGATTTTTCTCTATGGTTTGTTTCCTCTTCAAGTAGCCCTAGGCACAGACTTTGGAAAAGCACTTTTATTGAGAGGTGTTGCCAAGCTTCTAAGAAATAACGAGTTTCCGAAATACCAGCAAATATTTTTTCACCCAATCTTGATGATACTTGTTGCTAATGATCAGTACACAAATGCCACATGGCTCACCAAATTTAGTCCTTCTAGGTTGAAGCGTTCGTGTACAGTAGCAGTTTTTATATTTAGGTTTCCCTCTGTTCTCTCCTATATAGATAGATGAATTTGGAACTCTAAATCCAACATGGTTTGTAGTAGCTCTTTGAAACTTGACAAAATAAAGTAGTTCTCCGATTTTTCTCTATGGTTTGTTTCCTCTTCAAGTAGCCCTAGGCACAGACTTTGGAAAACCACTTTCATTGAGAGGGGTTGCCAAGCTTCTAAGAAATAACCAGTTTCCGAAATACCAGCAAGTATTTTTTCACCCAATCTTGATGATACTTGGAGCTAATGATCAGTACACAAATCCCACTTGGCTCACCAAATTTTGTTCTTCCTGGTTGAAGCGTTCGTCTACAGTAGCAGTTTTTATATTTAGGTTTCCCTCTGTTCTCTCCTATATAGAAAGATGAATTTGGAACTCTAAATCCAACATGGTTTGTAGTAGCTCTTTGGAACTTGACAAAATAAAGGAGTTCTCAGTTTTGTCTCTATGGTTTGTTTCCTCTTCAAGTAGCCCTAGGCACAGACTGTGGAAAGCACTTTCATTGAGATGGGTTGCCAAGCTTCTAAGAAATAACGAGTTTCGAAATACCAGCAAATATTTTTTCACACAATCTTGTTGATACTTGGTGGTAATGATCAGTACACAAATCCCACTTGGCTCACCAAATTTTGTTCTTCTAGGTTGAAGCGTTCGTCTACAGTAGCAGTTTTTATATTTAGGTTTCTCTCTGTTCTCTCCTATATAGATAGATGAATTTGGAACTCTAAATTTAACATGGTTTGTAGTAGCTCTTTGAAACTTGACAAAATAAAGGAGGTCTCAGATTTGTCTCTATGGTTTGTTTCCTCTTCAAGTAGCCGTAGGCACAGACTGTGGGAAAGCACTTTCATTGAGAGGGGTTGCCAAGCTTCTAAGAAATAACGAGTTTCGAAATACCAGCAAATATTTTTTCACCCAAATTTGATGATTCTTGGTGGTAATGATCAGTACACAAATCCCACTTGGCTCACGAAATTTTGTTCTTCTATGTTGAAGCGTTCGTCTACAGTAGCAGTTTTTATATTTAGGTTTCTCTCTGTTTTCTCCTATATAGATAGATGAATTTGGAACTCTAAATCCAACAGGGTTTGTAGTAGCTCTTTGGAACTTGACAAAATAAAGGAGTTCTCAGTTTTGTCTCTATGGTTTGTTTCCTCTTCAAGTAGCCCTAGGCACAGACTGTGGAAAGCACTTTCATTGAGATGGGCTGCCAAGCTTCTAAGAAATAACGAGTTTCCGAAATACCAGCAAATATTTTTTCACCCAATCTTGATGATACTTGGAGCTAATGATCAGTACACAAATCCCACTTGGCTCACCAAATTTTGTTCTTCTTGGTTGAAGCGTTCGTCTACAGTAGCAGTTTTTATATTTAGGTTTCTCTCTGTTCTCTCCTATATAGATAGATGAATTTGTAACTCTAAATCCAACAGGGTTTGTAGTAGCTCTTTGAAACTTGACAAAATAAAGAAGGTCTCAGATTTGTCTTTATGGATTGTTTCCTCTTCAAGTAGCCCTAGGCACAGACTGTGGAAAAGCACTTTAATTGAGAGGGGTTGCCAAGCTTCTAAGAAATAACGAGTTTCCGAAATACCAGCAAATATTTTTTCACCCAAATTTGATGATTCTTGGTGGTAATGATCAGTACACAAATCCCACTTGGCTCACGAAATTTTGTTCTTCTAGTTTGAAGCTTTCGTCTACAGTCCAGTTTTTATATTTAGGTTTCCCTTTGTTCTCTCATATATAGATAGATGAATTTGGAACTCTAAATCCAACATGTTTTGTAGTAGCTCTTTGAAACTTGACAAAATAAAGGAATTCTCAGATTTGCCTCTATGGTTTGTTTCCTCTTCAAGTAGCCGTAGGCACAGACTGTGGGAAAGCACTTTCATTGAGAGGGGTTGCCAAGCTTCTAAGAAATAACGAGTTTCGAAATACCAGCAAATATTTTTTCACCCAAATTTGATGATTCTTGGTGGTAATGATCAGTACACAAATCCCACTTGGCTCACGAAATTTTGTTCTTCTAGGTTGAAGCGTTCGTCTACAGTAGCAGTTTTTATATTTAAGTTTCCCTCGGTTCTCTCCTATATAGATAGATGAATTTGGAACTCTAAATCCAACATGGTTTGTAGTAGCTCTTTGAAACGTGACAAAATAAAGGAGGTCTCAGATTTGTCTCTATGGTTTGTTTCCTCTTCAAGTAGCCGTAGGCACAGACTGTGGGAAAGCACTTTCATTGAGAGGGGTTGCCAAGCTCCTAAGAAATAACGAGTTTCGAAATACCAGCAAATATTTTTTCACCGAAATTTGATGATTCTTGGTGGTAATGATCAGTACACAAATCCCACTTGGCTCACGAAATTTTGTTCTTCTAGGTTGAAGCGTTCGTCTACAGTAGCAGTTTTTATATTTAAGTTTCCCTCGGTTCTCTCTTATATAGATAGATGAATTTGGAACTCTAAATACAACATGGTTTGTAGTAGCTCTTTGAAACTTGACAAAATAAAGGAGTTCTCCGTTTTGTCTCTATGGTTTGTTTCCTTTTCAAGTAGTCCTAGGCACAGACTGTGGAAATCACTTTCATTGAGATGGGTTGCCAAGCTTCTAAGAAATAACGAGTTTCCGAAATACCAGCAAATATTTTTTCACACAATCTTGTTGATACTTGGTGGTAATGATCAGTACACAAATCCCACTTGGCTCACCAAATTTTGTTCTTCTAGGTTGAAGCGTTAGTCTAAAGTAGCAGTTTTTATATTTAGGTTTCTCTCTGTTCGCTCCTATATAGATAGATGAATTTGGAACTCTAAATCCAACATGGTTTGTAGTAGCTCTTTGAAACTTGACAAAATAAAGGAGTTCTCCGATTTTTCTCTATGGTTTGTTTCCTCTTCAAGTAGCCCTAGGCACAGACTTTGGAAAACCACTTTCATTGAGAGGGGTTGCCAAGCTTCTTAGAAATAACCAGTTTCCGAAATACCAGCAAGTATTTTTTCACCCAATCTTGATGATACTTGGAGCTAATGATCAGTACACAAATCCCACTTGGATCACCAAATTTTGTTCTTCTTGGTTGAAGCGTTCGTGTACAGTAGCAGTTTTTATATTTAGGTTTCCCTCTGTTCTCTCCTATATAGAAAGATGAATTTGGAACTCTAAATCCAACATGGTTTGTAGTAGCTCTTTGAAACTTGACAAAATAAAGGAGTTCTCAGTTTTGTCTCTATGGTTTGTTTCCTCTTCAAGTAGCCCTAGGCACAGACTGTGGAAAGCACTTTCATTGAGATGGGTTGCCAAGCTTCTAAGAAATTACGAGTTTCCGAAATACCAGCAAATATTATTTCACACAATCTTGTTGATACTTGGTGGTAATGATCAGTATACAAATCCCACTTGGCTCACCAAATTTTGTTCTTCTAGGTTGAAGCGTTCGTCTACAGTAGCAGTTTTTATATTTAGGTTTCTCTCTGTTCTCTCCTATATAGATAGATGAATTTGGAACTCTAAATCCAACATGGTTTGTAGTAGCTCTTTGAAACTTGACAAAATAAAGGAGGTCTCAGATTTGTCTCTATGGTTTGTTTCCTCTTCAAGTAGCCGTAGGCACAGACTGTGGGAAAGCACTTTCATTGAGAGGGGTTGCCAAGCTTCTAAGAAATAACGAGTTTCGAAATACCAGCAAATATTTTTTCACCCAAATTTGATGATTCTGGGTGGTAATGATCAGTACACAAATCCCACTTGGCTCACGAAATTTTGTTCTTCTAGGTTGAAGCGTTCGTCTACAGTAGCAGTTTTTATATTTAAGTTTCCCTCGGTTCTCTCCTATATAGATAGATGAATTTGGAAGTCTAAATCCAACATGGTTTGTAGTAGCTCTTTGAAACTTGACAAAATAAAGGAGTTCTCCGATTTTTCTCTATGGTTTGTTTCTTCTTCAAGTAGCCCTAGGCACAGACTTTGGAAAAGCACTTTCATTGAGAGGGGTTGCCAAGCTTCTAAGAAATAACGAGTTTCCGAAATACCAGCAATTATTTTTTCACCCAATCTTGATGATACTTGGAGCTAATGATCAGTACACAAATCCCACTTGGCTCACCAAATTTTGTTCTTCTTGGTTGAAGCGTTCGTCTACAGTAGCAGTTTTTATATTTAGGTTTCCCTCTGTTCTCTCCTATATAGAAAGATGAATTTGGAACTCTAAATCCAACATGGTTTGTAGTAGCTCTTTGGAACTTGACAAAATAAAGGAGTTCTCAGTTTTGTCTCTATGGTTTGTTTCCTCTTCAAGTAGCCCTAGGCACAGACTGTGGAAAGCACTTTAATTGAGATGGGTTGCCAAGCTTCTAAGAAATAACGAGTTTCGAAATACCAGCAAATATTTTTTCACACAATCTTGTTGATACTTGGTGGTAATGATCAGTACACAAATCCCACTTGGCTCACCAAATTTTGTTCTTCTAGGTTGAAGCGTTCGTCTACAGTAGCAGTTTTTATATTTAGGTTTCTCTCTGTTCTCTCCTATATAGATAGATGAATTTGGAACTCTAAATCCAACATGGTTTGTAGTAGCTCTTTGAAACTTGACAAAATAAAGGAGGTCTCAGATTTGTCTCTATGGTTTGTTTCCTCTTCAAGTAGCCGTAGGCACAGACTGTGGGAAAGCACTTTCATTGAGAGGGGTTGCCAAGCTTCTAAGAAATAACGAGTTTCGAAATACCAGCAAATATTTTTTCACCCAAATTTGATGATTCTTGGTGGTAATGATCAGTACACAAATCCCACTTGGCTCACGAAATTTTGTTCTTCTAGGTTGAAGCGTTCGTCTACAGTAGCAGTTTTTATATTTAGGTTTCTCTCTGTTCTCTCCTATATAGATAGATGAATTTGGAACTATAAATCCAACAGGGTTTGTAGTAGCTCTTTGGAACTTGACAAAATAAAGGAGTTCTCAGTTTTGTCTCTATGGTTTGTTTCCTCTTCAAGTGGCCCTAGGCACAGACTGTGGAAAGCACTTTCATTGAGATGGGCTGCCAAGCTTCTAAGAAATAACGAGTTTCCGAAATACCAGCAAATATTTTTTCACCCAATCTTGATGATACTTGGAGCTAATGATCAGTACACAAATCCCACTTGGCTCACCAAATTTTGTTCTTCTTGGTTGAAGCGTTCGTCTACAGTAGCAGTTTTTATATTTAGGTTTCTCTCTGTTCTCTCCTATATAGATAGATGAATTTGTAACTCTAAATCCAACATGGTTTGTAGTAGCTCTTTGAAACTTGACAAAATAAAGAAGGTCTCAGATTTGTCTCTATGGTTTGTTTCCTCTTCAAGTAGCCCTAGGCACAGACTGTGGAAAAGCACTTTAATTGAGAGGGGTTGCCAAGCTTCTAAGAAATAACGAGTTTCCGAAATACCAGCAAATATTTTTTCACCCAAATTTGATGATTCTTGGTGGTAATGATCAGTACACAAATCCCACTTGGCTCACGAAATTTTGTTCTTCTAGTTTGAAGCTTTCGTCTACAGTCCAGTTTTTATATTTAGGTTTCCCTTTGTTCTCTCATATATAGATAGATGAATTTGGAACTCTAAATCCTACATGTTTTGTAGTAGCTCTTTGAAACTTGACAAAATAAAGGAGTTCTCAGTTTTGTCTCTATGGTTTGTTTCCTCTTCAAGTAGCCCTAGGCACAGACTGTGGAAAGCACTTTCATTGATATGGGTTGCCAAGCTTCTAAGAAATAACGAGTTTCCGAAATACCAGCAAATATTTTTTCACACAATCTTGTTGATACTTGGTGGTAATGATCAGTACACAAATACCACTTGGCTCACCAAATTTTGTTCTTCTAGGTTGAAGCGTTCGTCTACAGTAGCAGTTTTTATATTTAGGTTTCTCTCTGTTCTCTCCTATATAGATAGAGGAATTTGGAACTCTAAATCCAACATGGTTTGTAGTAGCTCTTTTAAACTTGACAAAATAAAGGAGGTCTCAGATTTGTCTTTATGGTTTGTTTCCTCTTCAAGTAGCCCTAGGCACAGACTGTGGAAAAGCACTTTCATTGAGAAGGGTTGCCAAGCTTCTAAGAAATAACGAGTTTTGAAATACCAGCAAATATTTTTTCACCCAAATTTGATGATTCTTGGTGGTAATGATCAGTACACAAATCCCACTTGGCTCACGAAATTTTGTTCTTCTAGTTTGAAGCGTTCGTCTACAGTAGCATTTTTTATATTTAGGTTTCCCTTTGTTCTCTCCTATATAGATAGATGAATTTGGAACTCTAAATCCAACATGGTTTGTAATAGCTCTTTGAAACTTGACAAAATAAAGGAGTTCTCAGATTTGCCTCTATGGTTTGTTTCCTCTTAAAGTAGCCCTAGGCACAGACTGTGGAATAGCACTTTCATTGAGAGGGGTTGCCAAGCTTCTAAGAAATAACGAGTTTCCGAAATACCAGCAAATATTTTTTCACCCAATCTTGAGGATACTTGGTGGTAATGATCAGTACACAAATCCCACTTGGCTTAACAAATTTTGATCTTCTAGGTTGAAGCGTTCGTCTACAGTAGCAGTTTTTATATTTAAGTTTCCCTCGGTTCTCTCCTATATAGATAGATGAATTTGGTACTCTAAATCCAACATGGTTTGTAGATGTCTTTGAAACTGACAAAATAAAGGAGTTCTCAGTTTTGTCTCTATCATTTGTTTCCTCTTCAAGTAGCCCTAGGCACAGACTGTGGAAAAGCACTTTCATTGAGAGGGGTTGCCAAGCTTCTAAGAAATAACGAGTTTCGAAATAACAGCAAATATTTTTTCACCCTAATTTGATGATTCTTGGTGGTAATGATCAGTACACAAATCCCACTTGGCTCACGAAATTTTGTTCTTCTAGGTTGAAGCGTTCGTCTACAGTAGCAGTTTTTATATTTAAGTTTCCCTCGGTTCTCTCCTATATAGATAGATGAATTTGGAAGTCTAAATCCAACATGGTTTGTAGTAGCTCTTTGAAACTTGACAAAATAAAGGAGTTCTCCGATTTTTCTCTATGGTTTGTTTCTTCTTCAAGTAGCCCTAGGCACAGACTTTGGAAAAGCACTTTCATTGAGAGGGGTTGCCAAGCTTCTAAGAAATAACGAGTTTCCGAAATACCAGCAATTATTTTTTCACCCAATCTTGATGATACTTGGAGCTAATGATCAGTACACAAATCCCACTTGGCTCACCAAATTTTGTTCTTCTTGGTTGAAGCGTTCGTCTACAGTAGCAGTTTTTATATTTAGGTTTCCCTCTGTTCTCTCCTATATAGAAAGATGAATTTGGAACTCTAAATCCAACATGGTTTGTAGTAGCTCTTTGGAACTTGACAAAATAAAGGAGTTCTCAGTTTTGTCTCTATGGTTTGTTTCCTCTTCAAGTAGCCCTAGGCACAGACTGTGGAAAGCACTTTAATTGAGATGGGTTGCCAAGCTTCTAAGAAATAACGAGTTTCGAAATACCAGCAAATATTTTTTCACACAATCTTGTTGATACTTGGTGGTAATGATCAGTACACAAATCCCACTTGGCTCACCAAATTTTGTTCTTCTAGGTTGAAGCGTTCGTCTACAGTAGCATTTTTTATATTTAGGTTTCTCTCTGTTCTCTCCTATATAGATAGATGAATTTGGAACTCTAAATCCAACATGGTTTGTAGTAGCTCTTTGAAACTTGACAAAATAAAGGAGGTCTCAGATTTGTCTCTATGGTTTGTTTCCTCTTCAAGTAGCCGTAGGCACAGACTGTGGGAAAGCACTTTCATTGAGAGGGGTTGCCAAGCTTCTAAGAAATAACGAGTTTCGAAATACCAGCAAATATTTTTTCACCCAAATTTGATGATTCTTGGTGGTAATGATCAGTACACAAATCCCACTTGGCTCACGAAATTTTGTTCTTCTAGGTTGAAGCGTTCGTCTACAGTAGCAGTTTTTATATTTAGGTTTCCTCTGTTCTCTCCTATATAGATAGATGAATTTTAACTATAAATCCAACAGGGTTTGTAGTAGCTCTTTGGAACTTGACAAAATAAAGGAGTTCTCAGTTTTGTCTCTATGGTTTGTTTCCTCTTCAAGTGGCCCTAGGCACAGACTGTGGAAAGCACTTTCATTGAGATGGGCTGCCAAGCTTCTAAGAAATAACGAGTTTCCGAAATACCAGCAAATATTTTTTC
>NW_027510816.1:0-30691 GCF_048772815.1 Callospermophilus lateralis
TATTTCTTAGAAGCTTGGCAACCCCTCTCTATGAAAGTGCTTTTCCACCGTCTGTGCCTAGGGCTACTTGAAGAGGAAACAAACCATAGAGGCAAAACGTAGAACTCTTTTATTTTGTCAAGTTTCGAAGAGCTACTACAAACCATGTTGGATTTTGAGTTCCAAATTCATCTATCTATATAGCAGAGAACAGAGTGACACCTAAATATAAAAACTGCTACTGTAGACGAACGCTTCAACCTAGAAGAACAAAATTTGGTGAGCCATGTGGGATTTGTGTACTGATCATTACCACCAAGTATCATCAACATTGGGTTAAAAAATATTTGCTGGTATTTCGGAAACTCGTTATTTCTTAGAAGTTTGGCAACCCTCTCAATGAAAGATCTTTTCCACCCGTCTGTGCCTAGGGCTACTTGAGGAGGAAACAAACAATAGAGAAAAAATTTAGAACTCCTTTATTTTGTCAAGTTTCAAAGAGCTACTACAAACCATGTTGGATGTAGAGTTCCAAATTCATCTATCTATATAGCAGAGAACAGAGTGAAATCTAAATATAAAAACTGCTACTGTAAACGAATGCTTCAACCTAGAAGAACAAAATTTGGTGAGCCAAGTGTGATTTGTGGACTAGTCATTACCACCACGAATCATCAAGATTGGGTGAAAAAATATTTGCTGGTATTTCGGAAACTCGTATTTTCTTGGAAGCTAGGCAACCCCTCTCAATGAAAGTGCTTTTCCACTGTCTGTGCCTAAGGCTACTTGAAGAGGAAAAAAATCTATAGAGGCAAAACTGAGAACTCCTTTATTTTGTCAAGTTTCAAAGACCTACTACTAACCATGATGGATTTAGAGTTCCAAATTCATCTATCTATATAGGAGAGAACAGAGTGAAACCTAAAAATAAAAACTGCTACTGTAGACGAACGCTTCAACCTAGAAGAACAAAATTTGGTGAGACAAGTGGGATTTGTGTACTTGTGTTACAACCAAGTATCAGCAAGATTGGGTGAAAAAATATTTGCTGGAATTTCGGAAAATCGTTATTTCTTTGAAGCTTGTCAACCCCTCTCAATGAAAGTGCTTTTCCACAGTCTGTGCCAGGGCTACTTGAAGAGCAAACAAACCATAGAGACAAAACTGAGAAGTCCTTTATTTTGTCAAGTTTCAAAGAGCTACTACAAACCATGTTGGATTTAGAGTTCCAAATTCATTTATCTATACAGGAGAGAACAGAGTGAAACCTAAAAATAAAAACTGCTACTGAAAACGAACGCATCAACCTAGAAAACAAAATTTTGGTGAGTAAAGTGGTATTTGTGTACCGATAATTACCACCAAGTATCATCAAGATTGTGTGTAAAAATATTTGCTGGTATTTCGGAATCTCGTAATTTCTTGGAAGCTTGGCACCCCCTCTCAATGAAAGTGCTTTTCCATAGTCTCTTCTTAGGGCTACACTGAAGCGGAAACAAACCATAGAGACAAAACTGAGAACTTCTTTATTTTGTCAAGTTTCAAAGAGTTACTACAAAACCATGTTGGATTTAGAGCTCCAAATTCATCTATATATATAGAGGGAACAGAGTGAAACCTAAAAACTAAAAACTGCTACTGTAAACGAATGCTTCAAACTAAAAGAACAAAATTTGGTGAGCCATGTGGGATTTGTGGACTTGTCATTACCACCACGCATCATCAAGATTGGGTGAAAAAAATATTTGCTGGTATTTTGGAAACTCTTATTTTCTTGGAAGCTAGGCAAACCCTCTCATGAAAGTGCTTTTCCACCGTCTGTGCCTAGGGCTACTTGTAGAGGAAAAAAATCATAGAGACAAAACTGAGAATTCTTTTATTTTGTCAAGTTTCAAAGAGCTACTACAAACCATGTTGGATTTAGTGTTCCAAATTCATCTATCTATATAGGAGAGAACAGAGTGAAACCTAAATATAAAAACTGCTACTGTAAAAGAACGCTTCACCCTAGAAGAAAAAAATTTGGTGAGACAAGTGGGATTTGTGTACTTGTCATTACCACCACGTATCATCAAGATTGGGTGAAAAATATTTGCTGGTATTTCGGAAACTCGTAATTTCTTGGAAGCTTGGCAACCCCTCTCAATGAAAATGCTTTTCCACAGTCTCTGCTAAGGGCTACTTGAAGCGGAAAGAAATCATAGAGACAAAACTGAGAACTACTTTATTTTGTCAAGTTTCAAAGAGCTACTGCAAACCATGTTAGATTTAGAGTTCCAAATTCATCTATCTATATAGGAGAGAACAGAGGGAAACCTAAATAAAAAACTACTACAGTAGTCGAACGCTTCAAACTAGAAGAACAAAATTTTTTGAGCCAAGTGGGATTTGTGGACTGATCATTACCACCAAGTATCATCAACATTGGGTTAAAAAATATTTGCTGGTATTTGGAAACTCGTTATTTCTTAGAAGCTTGGCAACCCCTCTCAATGAAAGTGCTTTTCCACCGTCTGTGCCAAGGGCTACTTGAAGAGGAAACAAACGATAGAGACAAAACTTGGAACTCCTTTATTTTGTAAAGTTTCATAGAGCTACTACAAACCATGTTGGATTTAGAGTTCCAAATTCATCTATCGATATAGGAGAGAACAGAGTGAAACCTAAATATAAAAACTGCTACTGTAAACGAACGCTTCAACCTAGAAGAACAAAATTTGGTGAGCCAAGTGGTATTTGTGTACCGATCATTACCACCAAGTATCATCGACATTGGGTTAAAAAACATTTGCTTGTATTTCGGAATCTCGTAATTTCTTGGAAGCTTGGCAACCCCTTCTCAAGGAAAGTGCTTTTCCACAGTCTCTTCTTAGGTCTACACTGAAGCGGAATCGAACCATAGAGACAAAACTGAGAACTCCTTTCTTTTGTCACGTTTCAAAGAGCTACTACAAACCATGTTGGATTCAGAGTTCCAAATTTATCTATCTATATAGGAGAGAACAGAGTGAAACCTAAAAACAAAAACTGCTACTGTAAACGAACGCTTCGACCTAGAAGAACAAAATTTGGTGACCCAAGTGGGATTTCTGGACTTGTCATTACCACCACGTATCATCAAGATTGGGTGAAAAAATATTTGCTGGTATTTCGGAAACTCGTATTTTCTTGGAAGCTTGGCAACCCCTTTCAATGAAAGTGCTTTTCCACAGTCTCTGCTTAGGGCTATATGAAACGGAAAAAAATCATAGAGACAAAACTGAAAACTCCTTTATTTTGTCAAGTTTCAAAGAGCTACTACAAACCATGTTGGATTTAGAGTTCCAAAATTTATCTATCAATATAGGAGAGAACGGAGTGCAACCTAAAAATGAAAACTGCTACTGTAAACGAACGCTTCAACATAGAAGAACAAAATTTGGTGAGACAAGTGGGAATTGTGGACTTGTCATTACCACCAAGTATCATCAAGATTTGGTGAAAAAATATTTGCCTGTATTTCGGAAACTCGTAATTTCTTGGAAGTTGGCAACCCCTCTCAATGAAAGTGCTTTTCCACAGTCTGTGCCAGGCCTACTTGAAGAGGAAACAAACCATAGAGACAAAACTGAGAAGTCCTTTATTTTGTCAAGTTTCAAAAAGCTACTGCAAACCATGTTGGATTTAGAGTTCCAAATTCATCTCTCTATATATGAGAGAACAAGGGAAACCTAAATAAAAAAGTACTACAGTAGACGAACACTTCAACCTAGAAGAACAAAATTTGGTGAGCCAAGTGGGATTTTGGAGTGATCAATACCACCAAGTATCATGAAAATTGGGTTAAAATCTATTTCCTGGTATTTCGGAAACTCGTTATTTCTTAGAAGCTTGGCAACCCCTCTCAATGAAAGTGCTTTTCCACCGTCTGTGCCTAGGGCTAATTTAAGAGGAAACAAACCATAGAGACAAAACTTAAAACTCCTTTATTTTGTCAAGTTTCAAAGAGCTACTACAAACCATGTTGGATTTAGAGTTCCAAATTCATCTATCTATATAGCAGTGAACAGAGTGAAACCTAAATATAAAAACTGCTACTGTAAACGAATGCTTCAACCTAGAAGAACAAAATTTGGTGAGCCAAGTGGTATTTGTGTACCGATCATTACCACCAAGTATCATCGACATTGGGTTAAAAAATATTTGCTTGTATTTCGGGATCTCGTAATTTCTTGGAAGCTTGGCAACCCCTCTCAATGAAAGTGCTTTTTCCACAGTCTCTTCTTAGGTCTACACTGAAGCGGAATCGAACCATAGAGACAAAACTGAGAACTCCTTTCTTTTGTCACGTTTCAAAGAGCTACTACAAACCATGTTGGATTCAGAGTTCCAAATTTATCTATCTATATAGGAGAGAACAGAGTGAAACCTAAAAACAAAAACTGCTACTGTAAACGAACGCTTCGACCTAGAAGAACAAAATTTGGTGACCCAAGTATGATTTCTGGACTTGTCATTACCACCACGTATCATCAAGATTGGGTGAAAAAATATTTGCTGGTATTTCGGAAACTCGTATTTTCTTGGAAGCTTGGCAACCCCTTTCAATGAAAGTGCTTTTCCACAGTCTCTGCTTAGGGCTATATGAAACGGAAAAAAATCATAGAGACAAAACTGAAAACTCCTTTATTTTGTCAAGTTTCAAAGAGCTACTACAAACCATGTTGGATTTAGAGTTCCAAATTTATCTATCAATATAGGAGAGAACGGAGTGCAACCTAAAAATGAAAACTGCTACTGTAAACGAACGCTTCAACATAGAAGAACAAAATTTGGTGAGCCAAGTGGGAATTGTGGACTTGTCATTACTACCAAGTATCATCAATATTTGGTGAAAAAATATTTGCCTGTATTTCGGAAACTCGTAATTTCTTGGAAGATGGCAACCCCTCTCAATGAAAGTGCTTTTCCACAGTCTGTGCCAGGCCTACTTGAAGAGGAAACAAACCATAGAGACAAAACTGAGAAGTCCTTTATTTTGTCAAGTTTCAAAGAGCTACTGCAAACCATGTTGGATTTAGAGTTCCAAATTCATCTCTCTATATATGAGAGAACAAGGGAAACCTAAATAAAAAAGTACTACAGTAGACGAACACTTCAACCTAGAAGAACAAAATTTGGTGAGCCAAGTGGGATTTGTGGAGTGATCAATACCACCAAGTATCATGAAAATTTGTTAAAATCTATTTCCTGGTATTTCGGAAACTCGTTATTTCTTAGAAGCTTGGCAACCCCTCTCAATGAAAGTGCTTTTCCACCGTCTGTGCCTAGGGCTAATTTAAGAGGAAACAAACCATAGAGACAAAACTTAGAACTCCTTTATTTTGTCAAGTTTCAAAGAGCTACTACAAACCATGTTGGATTTAGAGTTCCAAATTCATCTATCTATATAGCAGTGAACAGAGTGAAACCTAAATATAAAAACTGCTACTGTAAACGAACGCTTCAACCTAGAAGAACAAAATTTGGTGAGCCAAGTGGTATTTGTGTACCGATCATTACCACCAAGTATCATCGACATTGGGTTAAAAAATATTTGCTTGTATTTCGGAATCTCGTAATTTCTTGGAAGCTTGGCAACCCCTCTCAATGAAAGTGCTTTTCCACAGTCTCTTCTTAGGTCTACACTGAAGCGGAATCGAACCATAGAGACAAAACTGAGAACTCCTTTCTTTTGTCACGTTTCAAAGAGCTACTACAAACCATGTTGGATTCAGAGTTCCAAATTTATCTATCTATATAGGAGAGAACAGAGTGAAACGTAAAAACAAAAACTGCTACTGTAAACGAACGCTTCGACCTAGAAGAACAAAATTTGGTGACCCAAGTGGGATTTCTGGACTTGTCATTACCACCACGTATCATCAAGATTGGGTGAAAAAATATTTGCTGGTATTTCGGAAACTCGTATTTTCTTGGAAGCTTGGCAACCCCTTTCAATGAAAGTGCTTTTCCACAGTCTCTGCTTAGGGCTATATGAAACGGAAAAAAATCATAGAGACAAAACTGAAAACTCCTTTATTTTGTCAAGTTTCAAAGAGCTACTACAAACCATGTTGGATTTAGAGTTCCAAATTTATCTATCAATATAGGAGAGAACGGAGTGCAACCTAAAAATGAAAACTGCTACTGTAAACGAACGCTTCAACATAGAAGAACAAAATTTGGTGAGCCAAGTGGGAATTGTGGACTTGTCATTACTACCAAGTATCATCAAGATTTGGTGAAAAAATATTTGCCTGTATTTCGGAAACTCGTAATTTCTTGGAAGCTTGGCAACCCCTCTCAATGAAAGTGCTTTTCCACAGTCTGTGCCAGGCCTACTTGAAGAGGAAACAAACCATAGAGACAAAACTGAGAAGTCCTTTATTTTGTCAAGTTTCAAAGAGCTACTGCAAACCATGTTGGATTTAGAGTTCCAAATTCATCTCTCTATATATGGGAGAACAAGGGAAACCTAAATAAAAAAGTACTACAGTAGACGAACACTTCAACCTAGAAGAACAAAATTTGGTGAGCCAAGTGGGATTTGTGGAGTGATCAATACCACCAAGTATCATGAAAATTGGGTTAAAATCTATTTCCTGGTATTTCGGAAACTCGTTATTTCTTAGAAGCTTGGCAACCCCTCTCAATGAAAGTGCTTTTCCATCGTCTGTGCCTAGGGCTAATTTAAGAGGAAACAAACCATAGAGACAAAACTTAGAACTCCTTTATTTTGTCAAGTTTCAAAGAGCTACTACAAACCATGTTGGATTTAGAGTTCCAAATTCATCTCTCTATATAGCAGTGAACAGAGTGAAACCTAAATATAAAAACTGCTACTGTAAACGAACGCTTCAACCTAGAAGAACAAAATTTGGTGAGCCAAGTGGGATTTGTGTACTGATCATTACCACCAAGTATCATCAACATTGGGTTAAAAAATATTTGCTGGTATTTCGGAATCTCGTAATTTCTTGGAAGCTTGGCAACCCCTCTCAATGAAAGTGCTTTTCCACAGTCTCTGCTTAGGGCTACACTGAAGTGGAAACAAATCATAGAGCTAAAACTGAGAACTCCTTTATTTTGTCACGTTTCATAGAGCTACTACAAACCATGTTGGATTTAGAGTTCCAAATTCATCTATCTATATACGAGAGAACAGAGTGAAACGTAAAAATAAAAACTGCTACTATAGACGAACGCTTCAACCTAGAAGAACAAAATTTGGTGACCCAAGTGGGGTTTGTGTACTTGTCATTACCACCACGTATCATCAAGATTGGGTGAAAAAATATTTTCTGGTATTTCGGAAACTCGTAATTTCTTGGAAGCTTGGCAACCCCTCTCAATGAAAGTGCTTTTCCACAGTCTCTGATTAGGGCTACTTGAAGCGGAAACAAACCATAGAGACAAAACTGAGAACAACTTTATTTTGTCAAGTTTCAAAGAGCTACTGCAAACCATGTTAGATTTAGAGTTTCAAATTCATCTATCTATATAGGAGAGAACAGAGGGAAACCTAAATTAAAAACTACTACAGTAGTCGAACGCTTCAAACTAGAAGAACAAAATTTTTTGAGCCAAGTGGGATTTGTGGACTGATCATTACCACCAAGTATCATCAACATTGGGTTAAAAAATATTTGCTGGTATTTTTGAAACTCGTTATTTCTTAGAAGCTTGGCAACCCCTCTCAATGAAAGTGCTTTTCCACCGTCTGTGCCAAGGGCTACTTGAAGAGGAAACAAACGATAGAGACAAAACTTGGAACTCCTTTATTTTGTAAAGTTTCATAGAGCTACTACAAACCATGTTGGATTTAGAGTTCCAAATTCATCTATCGATATAGGAGAGAACAGAGTGAAACCTAAATATAAAAACTGCTCCTGTAAACGAACGCTTCAACCTAGAAGAACAAAATTTGGTGAGCCAAGTGGTATTTGTGTACTGATCATTACCACCAAGTATCATCAATATTGGGTTAAAAAATATTTGCTTGTATTTCTGAATCTCGTAATTTCTTGGAAGCTTGGCAACCCCTCTCAATGAAAGTGCTTTTCCACCGTCTCGGCTTAGGGCTACTTGAAGAGGAAACAAATCTTAAGTCAAAACTGAGAACTCCTTTATTTTGACAAGTTTCAAAGAGCTACTACAAACCATGTTGGATTTAGAGTTCCAAATTCATCTATCTATATAGGAGAGAACAGAGTGAAACCTAAAAATAAAAACTGCTACTGAAAACGAACGCATCAACCTAGAAGAACAAAATTTGGTGAGTCAAGTGGGATTTGTGTATCGATCATTACCACCAATTATCAGCAAGATTGGGTGAAAAAATATTTGCTGGTATTTCGGAAACTCGTTATTTCTTAGAAGCTTGGCAACCCCTCTCAATGAAAGTGCTTTTCCACAGTCTGTGCCAGGGCTACTTGAAGAGGAAACAAACCATAGAGACAAAACTGAGAATTCCTTTATTTTGTCAAGTTTCAAAGAGCTACTACAAACCATGTTGGATTTAGAGTTCCAAATACATCTATCTATATAGCAGAGAACAGAGTGAAACCTAAAAATAAAAACTGCTACTGAAAAGGAACGCATCAACCTAGAAAACAAAATTTGGTGAGTCAAGTGGGATTTGTGTACCGATAATTACCACCAAGTATCATCAAGATTGTGTGTAAAAATATTTGCTGGTATTTCGGAATCTCGTAATTTCTTGGAAGCTTGGCAACCCCTCTCAATGAAAGTGCTTTTCCACAGTCTCTTTTTAGGTCTACACTGAAGCGGAATCGAACCATAGAGACAAAACTGAGAACTCCTTTATTTTGTCACGTTTCAAAGAGCTACTACAAACCATGTTGGATTTAGAGTTCCAAATTTATCTATCTATATAGGAGAGAACAGAGTGAAACCTAAAAACAAAAACTGCTACTGTAAACGAACGCTTCGACCTAGAAGAACAAAATTTGGTCACCCAAGTGGGAATTCTGGACTTGTGATTACCACCACGTATCATCAAGATTGGGTGAAAAAATATTTGCTGGTATTTCGGAAACTCGTTTTTTCTTGGAAGCTTGGCAACCCATTTCAATGAAAGTGCTTTTCCACAGTCTCTGCTTAGGGCTATATGAAACGGAAACAAATCATAGAGACAAAACTGAAAACTCCTTTATTTTGTCAAGTTTCAAAGAGCTACTACAAACCATGTTGGATTTAGAGTTCCAAATTTATCTATCAATATAGGAGAGAACGGAGTGCAACCTAAAAATGAAAACTGCTACTGTAAACGAACGCTTCAACATAGAAGAACAAAATTTGGTGAGCCAAGTGGGAATTGTGGACTTGTCATTACCACCAAGTATCATCAAGATTTGGTGAAAAAATATTTGCTGGTATTTCGGAAACTCGTAATTTCTTGGAAGCTTGGCAACCCCTCTCAATGAAAGTGCTTTTCCACAGTCTGTGCCAGGCCTACTTGAAGAGGAAACAAACCATAGAGACAAAACTGAGAAGTCCTTTATTTTGTCAAGTTTCAAAGAGCTACTGCAAACCATGTTGGATTTAGAGTTCCAAATTCATCTCTCTATATAGGAGAGAACAAGGGAAACCTAAATAAAAAAGTACTACAGTAGACGAACTCTTCAACCTAGAAGAACAAAATTTGGTGAGCCAAGTGGGATTTGTGGACTGATCAATACCACCAAGTAACATGAAAATTGGCTTAAAATCTATTTCCTGGTATTTCGGAAACTCGTTATTTCTTAGAAGCTTGGCAACCCCTCTCAATGAAAGTGCTTTTCCACCGTCTGTGCCTAGGGCTAATTGAAGAGGAAACAAACCATAGAGACAAAACTTAGAACTCCTTTATCTTGTCAAGTTTCAAAGAGCTACTACAAACCATGTTGGATTTAGAGTTCCAAATTCATCTATCTATATAGCAGAGAACAGAGTGAAACTTAAATATAAAAACTGCTACTGTAAACGAACGCTTCAACCTAGAAGAACAAAATTTGGTGAGCCAAGTGGGATTTGTGTACTGATCATTACCACCAAGTATCATCAACATTGGGTTAAAAAATATTTGCTGGTATTTCGGAAACTCGTTATTTCTTAGAAGCTTGGCAACCCCTCTCAATGAAAGTGCTTTTCCACCGTCTGTGCCTAGGGCTAATTGAAGAGGAAACAAACCATAGAGACAAAACTTAGAACTCCTTTATTTTGTCAAGTTTCAAAGAGCTACTACAAACCATGTTGGATTTAGAGTTCCAAATTCATCTATCTATATAGCAGAGAACAGAGTAAAACCTAAATATAAAAACTGCTACTGTAAACGAACGCTTCAACCTAGAAGAACAAAATTTGGTGAGCCAAGTGGGATTTGTGTACTGATCATTACCACCAAGTATCATCAACATTGGGTTAAAAAATATTTGCTGGTATTTCGGAAACTCGTTATTTCTAAAAAGCTTGGCAACCCCTCTCAATGAAAGTGCTTTTCCACCGTCTGTGCCTAGGGCTACTTGAGGAGGAAACAAACAATAATGACAAAACTTAGAACTCCTTTATTTTGTCAAGTTTCAAAGAGCTACTACAAACCATGTTGGATTTAGAGTTCCAAATTCATCTATCTATATAGCAGAGAACAGAGTGAAATCTAAATATAAAAACTGCTACTGTAAACGAATGCATCAACCTAGAAGAACAAAATTTGGTGAGCCAAGTGTGATACGTGGACTTGTCATTACTACCACGCATCATCAATATTGGGCGAAAAAAAATTTGCTGGTATTTCGGAAACTCGTATTTTCTTGGAAGCTAGGCAACCCCTCTCAATGAAAGTGCTTTTCCAACGTCTGTGCCTAGGGCTACTTGAAGAGGAAACAAATCATAGAGACAAAACTGAGAACTCCTTTATTTTGTCAAGTTTCAAAGAGCTACTACAAACCATGTTGGATTTCGAGTTCAAAATTCATCTATCTATATAGCAGAAAACAGAGTGAAACCTAAATATAAAAACTGCTACTGTAGACGAACGCTTCAACCTAGAAGAACAAAATTTGGTGAGAAAAGTGGGATTCGAGTACCGATCATTACCACCAAGTATCATCAAGATTGGGTGTAAAAATATTTGCTGGTATTTCGGATCTCGTAATTTCTTGGAAGCTTGGCAACCCCTCTCAATGAAAGTGCTTCTCCACAGTCTCTGCTTAGGGGCTACACTGAAGCGGAAACAAATCATAGAGATAAAACTGAGAACTCCTTTATTTTGTCACGTTTCATAGAGCTACTACAAACCATGTTGGATTTAGAGTTCGAAATTCATCTATCTATATAGGAGAGAACAGAGTGAAACCTAAAAATAAAAACTGCTACTATAGACGAACGCTTCAACCTAGAAGAACAAAATTTGGTGAGCCAAGTGGGATTTGTGTACTTTTCCTTACCACCAAGTATCAGCAAGATTGGGTGAAAAAATATTTGCTGGTATTTCGGAAAATCGTTATTTCTTAGAAGCTTGTCAACCCCTCTCAATGAAAGTGCTTTTCCACAGTCTGTGCCAGGCCTACTTGAAGAGGAAACAAACCATAGAGACAAAACTGAGAAGTCCTTTATTTTGTCAAGTTTCAAAGAGTACTGCAATCCATGTTGGATTTAGAGTTCCAAATTCATCTACCTATATAGGAGAGAACAGAGTGAAACCTAAAAATAAAAACTGCTACTGAAAAGGAACGCATCAACCTAGAAAACAAAATTTGGTGAGTCAAGTGGGATTTGTGTACTGATAATTACCACCAAGTATCATCAAGATTGTGTGTAAAAATATTTGCTGGTATTTCGGAATCTCGTAAGTTCTTGGAAGCTTGGCAACCCCTCTTAATGAAAGTGCTTTTCCACAGTCTGTTCTTAGGTTTACACTGAAGCCGAAAAAAACCATAGAGACAAAACTGAGAACTCCTTTGTTTTGTCAAGTTTCAAAGAGCTACTACAAATCATGTTGGATTTAGAGTTCCAAATTTATCTATCTATATAGGAGAGAACAGAGTGAAACCTAAAAACAAAAACTGCTACTGTAAACGAACGCTTCAACCGAGAAGAACAAAATTTCGTCACCCAAGTGGGATTTGTGGACTTGTCATTACCACCACGTATCATCAAGATTGGGTGAGGAAATATTTGCTGGTATTTCGGAATCTCGTATTTTTTTGGAAGCTTGGCAACCCCTTTCAATGAAAGTGCTTTTCCACAGTCTCTGCTTAGGGCTACATGAAACGGAAACAAATCATAGAGACAAAACTGAAAACTCCTGTATTTTGTCAAGTTTCAAAGAGCTACTACAAACCATGTTGGATTTAGAGTTCCAAATTCATCTATCAATATAGGAGAGAACAGAGTGCAACCTAAAAATGAAAACTGCTACTTTAAACGAACGCTTCAACTAAGAAGAACAAAATTTGGTGAGCCAAGAGGGATTTGTGGACTTGTCATTACCACCACGCATCATCAAGATTGGGTGAAAAAATATTTGCTGGTATTTCTGAGAATCGTTATTTCTTAGAAACTTGGCAACCCCTCTCAATGAAATTGCTTTTCCACAGTCTGTGCCTAGGACTACTTGAAGAGGAAACAAAACATAGACACAAAACTGAGAACTCCTTTATTTTGTCAAGTTTCAAAGAGCTACTGCAAACCATGTTGGATTTAGAGTTCCAAATTCATCTATCTATATAGGAGAGAACAGAGGGAAACCTAAATAAAAAAGTACTACACTAGACGAACGCTTCAACCTAGAAGATCAAAATTTGGTGAGCCACGTGGAATTTGTGTACTGATCATTACCACCAAGTGTCATCAACATTGGGTTAAGAAATATTTGCTGGTATTTCAGAAACTCGTTAATTCTTAGAAGGTTGGAAACCCTCTCAATGAAAGTGCTTTTCCACCGTCTGGGCCTAGGGCTACTTGAAGAGGAAACAAACCGTAGAGACAAAACTTAGAACTCTTTTATTTTGTCAAGTTTCAAAGAGCTACTACAAACCATGTTGGATTTAGAGTTCCATATTCATCTATCTATATAGCAGAGAACAGAGTGAAACCTAAATATAAAAACTGCTACTGTAAACGAACGCTTAAACCTAGAAGAACAAAATTTGGTGAGCCAAGTGGGATTTGTGTACTTGTCATTACCACCACGTATCATCAAGATTGGGTGAAAAAATATTTGCTGATATTTCGGAAACTCGTAATTTCTTGGAAGCTTGGCAACCCCTTTCAATGAAAGTGCTTTTCCACAGTCTCTGCTTAGTGCTACATGAAGCGGAAACAAATCATAGAGACAAAAATGAAAACACCTTTATTTTGTCAAGTTTCAAAGAGCTACTACAAACCATGTTGTATTTAGAGTTCCAAATTCATCTATCAATATGGGAGAGAACAGAGTGCAACCTAAAAATGAAAACTGCTACTGTAAACGAACGCTTCAACCTAGAAGAACAAAATTTGGTGAGCCAAGTGGGATATGTGGACTTGTCATTACCACCACGCATCATCACGATTGGGTGAAAAAATATTTGCTGGTATTTCGGAAACTGGTATTTTCTTGGAAGTTTGGGAACCCTCTCAATGAAAGTGCTTTTCCACCGTCTGTGCCTAGGGGAACTTGAAGAGGAAAAAAATCCTAGAGACAAAACTGAGAACTCCTTTATTTTGTCAAGTTTCAAAGAGCTACTGCAAACCATGTTGGATTTAGAGTTCCAAATTAATCTATCTATATAGGAGAGAACAGAGTGAAACCTAAATATAAAAACTGCTACTGTAAACGAATGCTTCAACCTAGAAGAACAAAATTTGGTGAGCCAAGTGGGATTTGTGTACTTGTCATTACCACCACGTATCATCAACATGGGTGAAAAAATATTTGCTGGTATTTCGGAAACTCGTAATTTCTTGGAAGCTTGGCAACCCCTTTCAATGAAAGTGCTTTTCCACAGTCTCTGCTTAGGGCTACATGAAGCGGAAACAAATCATTGAGAGAAAACTGAAAATACCTTTCTTTTGTCAAGTTTCAAAGAGCTACTACAAACCATGTTGGATTTAGAGTTCCAAATTCATCTATCATATAGGAGAGAACAGAGTGCAACCTAAAAATAAAAACTGCTACTGTAAACGAACGCTTCAACCTAGAAGAACAAAATTTGGTGAGCCAAGTGGGATTTGTGGACTTGTCATTACCACCACGCATCATCAAGATTGGGTGAAAAAATATTTGCTGGTATTTCGGAAACTCGTATTTTCTTGGAAGCTTGGCAACCCCTTTCAATGAAAGTGCTCTTCCACCGTCTGTGCCTAGGGGTACTTGAAGAGGAAAAAAATCCTAGAGACAAAACTTAGAACTCCTTTATTTTGTCAAGTTTCAAAGACCTACTACAAACCATGTTGGATTTAGAATTCCAAATTCATCTATCTATATGGGAGAGAACAGAGTGAAACCTAAAATTAAAAACTGCTACTGTAGACGAACGCTTCAACCTAGAAGAACAAAATTTGGTGAGATAAGTGGGATTTGTGTACCGATCATTACCACCAAGTATCATCAAATTTGGGTGTAAAAATATTTGCTGGTATTTCGGAATCTCGTAATTTCTTGGAAGCTTGGCAACCCCTCTCAATGAAAGTGCTTTTCCACAGTCTCTGCTTAGGGCTACACTGAAGCGGAAACAAAGCATAGAGACCAAACTGAGAACTCCTTTATTTTGTCAATTATCATAGAGCTACTACAAACTATGTTGGATTTAGAGTTCCAAATTCATCTATCTATATAGGAGAGAACAGAGTGAAACCTAAAAGTAAAAACTGCTACTGTAGACGAATGCTTCAACCTAGAAGAACAAAATTTGGTGAGCCAAGTGGGATTTGTGTACTTGTCCTTACAACCAAGTATCAGCAAGATTGGGTGAAAAAATATTTGCTGGTATTTCGGAAACTCGTATTTTCTTTGAAGCTTGTCAACCCCTCTCAATGAAAGTGCTTTTCCACAGTCTGTGCCAGGGCTACTTGAAGAGCAAACAAACCATAGAGACAAAACTGAGAAGTCCTTTATTTTGTCAAGTTTCAAAGAGCTACTACAAACCATGTTGGATTTAGAGTTCCAAATTCATTTATCTATATAGGAGAGAACAGAGTGAAACCTAAAAATAAAAACTGCTACTGAAAACGAACGCATCAACCTAGAAGAACAAAATTTGGTGAGTAAAGTGGGATTTGTGTACCGATAATTACCACCAAGTATCATCAAGATTGTGTGTAAAAATATTTGCTGGTATTTCGGAATCTCGTAATTTCTTGGAAGCTTGGCAACCCCTCTCAATGAAAGTGCTTTTCCACAGTCTCTTCTTAGGGCTACACTGAAGCGGAAACAAACCATAGAGACAAAACTGAGAACTCCATTATTTTGTCAAGTTTCAAAGAGCTACTACAAACCATGTTGGATTTAGAGCTCCAAATTCATCTATATATATATAGGAGGGAACAGAGTGAAACCTAAAAATAAAAACTGCTACTGTAAACGAATGCTTCAAACTAAAAGAACAAAATTTGGTGAGCCATGTGGGATTTGTGGACTTGTCCTTACCACCAAGTATCAGCAAGATTGGGTGATAAAATATTTGCTGGTATTTCGGAAACTCGTTATTTCTTAGAAGCTTTGCAACCCCTCTCAATGAAAGTGCTTTTCCACAGTCTGTGCCTAGGACTACTTGAAGTGGGAACAAAACATAGAGAAAAAACTGAGAACTACTTTATTTTGGCAAGTTTCAAAGAGCTACTGCAAACCATGTTGGATTTAGTGTTCCAAATTCATCTATCTATATAGGAGAGAACAGAGTGTAACCTAAATATAAAAACTGCTACTGTAAACGAACGCTTCACCCTAGAAGAACAAAATTTGGTGATCCAAGTGGGATTTGTGTACTTGTAATTACCACCACGTATCATCAAGATTGGGTGAAAAAATATTTGCTGGTATTTCGGAAGCTCGTAATTTCGTGGAAGCCTGGCAACCCCTCTCAATGAAAGTGCATTTCCACAGTCTCTGCTTAGGGCTACTTGAAGCGGAAACAAATCATAGAGACAAAACTGAGAACTACTTTATTTTGTCAAGTTTCAAAGAGCTACAGCAAACCATGTTAAATTTAGAGTTCCAAATTCATCTATCTATATACGAGAGAACAGAGGGAAACCTAAAAAAAAACTACTACAGTAGACGAACGCTTCAACCTAGAAGAACAAAATTTGGTGAGCCAAGTGGGATTTGTGTACCGATCATCACCACAAAGAATCATCAAGATTGGGTGTAAAAATATTTGCTGGTATTTCGGAATCTCGTAATTTCTTGGAAGCTTGGCAACCCCTCTCAATGAGAGTGCTTTTCCACCGTCTCGGCTTAGGGCTACTTGAAGAGGAAACAAATCTTAAGTCAAAACTGAGAACTCCTTTATTTTGTCAAGTTTCAAAGAGCTACTACAAACCATGTTGGATTTAGAGTTCCAAATTCATCTATCTATATAACAGAGAACAGAATGAAACCTAAAAATAAAAACTGCTACTGAAAACGAACGCATCAACCTAGAAGAACAAAAGTTGGTGAGTCAAGTGGGATTTGTGTACCGATCATTACCACCAAGTATCAGCAAGATTGGTTGAAAAAAAATTGCTGGTATTTCGGAAACTCGTTATTTCTTAGAAGCTTGGCAACCCCTCTCAATGAAAGTGCTTTTCCACAGTCTGTGCCAGGGCTACTTGAAGAGGAAACAAACCATAGAGACAAAACTGAGAATTACTTTATTTTGTCAAGTTTCAAAGAGCTACTGCAAACCATGATGGATTTAGAGTTCCAAATACATCTATCTATATAGCAGAGAACAGAGTGAAACCTAAAAATAAAAACTGCTACTGAAAAGGAACGCATCAATCTAGAAAACAAAATTTGGTGAGTCAAGTGGGATTTGTGTACCGATAATTACCAACAAGTATCATCAAGATTGTGTGTAAAAATATTTGCTGGTATTTCGGAATCTCGTAATTTCTTGGAAGCTTGGCAACCCCTCTCAATGAAAGTGCTTTTCCACAGTCTCTTTTTAGGTCTACACTGAAGCGGAATCGAACCATAGAGACAAAACTGAGAACTCCTTTATTTTGTCATGTTTCAAAGAGCTACTACAAACCATGTTGGATTTAGAGTTCCTAATTTATCTATCTATATAGGAGAGAACAGAGTGAAACCTAAAAACAAAAACTGCTACTGTAAACGAACGCATCAACCTAGAAGAACAAAATTTGGTGACCCAAGTGGGATTTGTGGACTTGTCATTACCACCACGTATCATCAAGATAGGGTGAAAAAATATTTGCTGGTATTTCGGAAACTCGTATTTTCTTGGAAGCTTGGCAACCCCTCTCAATGAAAGTGCTTTTCCACTGTCTGTGCCTAGGGCTACTTTAAGAGGAAACAAACCATGGAGACAAAAGTGAGAACTACTTTATTTTGTCAAGTTTCAAAGAGCTACTACAACCCATGTTAAATTTAGAGTTCCAAATTCATCTACCTATAAAGGAGAGAACCGAGTGAAACCTAAATATAAAAACTGCTACTTTAGACGAAGGCTTCAACCTTGAAGAACAAAATTTGGTGAGCCAAGTGGGATTTGTGTACCGATCTTCACCACCAAGTATCATCAAGATTGGGTGAAAAAATATTTGCTGGTAGTTCGGAAACTCGTTATTTCTTAGAAGCTTGGCAACAACTCTCAATGAAAGTGCTTTTCCACAGTCTCTGCTTAGGGCTACTTGAAGCGGATACAAATCACTGAGACAAAACTGAGAACTCCTTTATTTTGTCAAGTTTCAAAGAGCTACTACAAACCATGTTGGATTTAGAGTTCCAAATTCATCTATCTATATAGGAGAGAACAGAGTGAATCCTAAATATAAAAACTGCTACTGTAGACGAACGCTTCAACCTAGAAGAACAAAATTTGGTGAGCCAAGTGGGATTTGTGTACTGATCATTACCACCAAGTTTCATCAAGATACGGTGAAAAAATATTTGCTGGTATTTCAGAAACTCGTTATTTCTTAGAAGCTTGGCAACCCCTCTCAATGAAAGCGCTTTTCCACAGTCTGTGCCTAGGTCTACTTGAAGAGGAAACAAAACATAGAGACAAAACTGAGAACTACTTTATTTTGTCACGTTTCAAAGAGCTACTGCAAACCATGTTGGATTTAGAGTTCCAAATTCATCTATCTATATAGGAGAGAACAGAGGGAAACCTAACAATAAAAACTGCTTCAGTAGACAAACGCTTCAACCTAGAATAACAAAATTTGGTGAGCCAAGTGGGATTTGTGTACTGATCATTACCACTAAGTGTCATCAAGATTCGATTAAAAAATATTTGCTGGTATTTCGGAAACTCGTTATTTCTTAGAAGCTTGGCAACCCCTCTCAATGAAAGTGCTTTTCCACCGTTTGTGCCTAGGGCTACTTGAAGAGGAAACAAACCATAGAGACAAACCTGACAACTCCTTTATTTTGTCAAGTTTCAAAGAGCTACTGCAAACCATGTTGGATTTAGAGTTCCAAATTCATCTATCTATATAGGAGAGAACAGAGTGTAACCTAAATATAAAAACTGCTACTGTACAAGAACGATTCAACCTAGAAGAACAAAATTTGGTGAGCCAAGTGGGATTTGTGTACTGATCATTACCACCAACTATCATCAAGATTGGGTGAAAAGAAATTTGCTGGTATTTCGGAAACTCGTTATTTTTTAGAAGCTTGGCAACCCCTCTCAATGAAAGTGCTTTTCCACAGTCTGTGCTAGGGCTAATTGAAGAGGAAACAAAACATAGAAACAGAACTGAAAACTCCTTTATTTTGTCAAGTTTCAAAGAGCTACTACAAACCATGTGGATTTAGAGTTCCAAATTCATCTATCTATATAGCAAAGAACAGAGTGAAATCTAACAATAAAAACTGCTACTGAAAACGAACGCTTCAACCTAGAAGAACAAAATTTTTTGAGTCAAGTGGGATTTGTGTACCGATCGAAAACACCAAGTATCTTCAAGATTGGGTGAAAAAATATTTGCTGGTCTTTCGGAAACTCGTAATTTCTTGGAAGCTTGACAATCCCTCTCAATGAAAGTGCTTTTCCACCCTCTGCGCCTATGGCTACTTGAAGAGGAAACAAACCATAGAGACAAAACAGAGAACTCCTTTATTTTGTCAAGTTTCAAAGAGCCACTACAAACCATGTTGGATTTAGAGTTCCAAATTCATCTATCTATATAGGAGAAAACAGAGAGAAACCTAAAAATAAAAACTGCTACTGTAGACGAACGCTTCAACCCAGAAGAACAAAATTCGGTGAGTCAAGTGGGATTTGTGTACCGATCGTAAACACCAAGTATCATCAAGTTTGGGTGAAAAAATATTTGCTGGTATTTCAGAAACTCGTAATTTGTTGGAACCTTGGCAACCCCTCTCAAGGAAAGTGCTTTTCCACAGTCACTGCTTAAGTCTACTTGAAGCGGAAACAAATCATAGAGACAAAACTGAGAACTCATTCATTTTGTCAAGTTTCAAAGAGCTACTACAAACCATGTTGGATTTAGAGTTCCAAATTCATCTATCTATATAGGAGAGAAGAGAATGACACCTAAATATAAAAACTGCTACTGTAGACGAACGATTCAACCTAGAAGAACAAAATTTGGTGAGCCAAGTGGGATTTGTGTACTGATCATTACCACCAAGTGTCATCAAGATTGCGTGAAAAAATATTTGCTGGTATTTCGGAAACTCGTTATTTCTTAGAAGCTTGGCAACCCCACTCAATAAAAGTGCTTTTCCACAGTCTGTTCCTAGGGCTACTTGAAGAGGAAACAAACCATAGAGACAAAACTGAGAACTCCTTTATTTTGTCAAGTTTCAAAGAGCTACTACAAACCATGTTGGATTTAGAGTTCCAAATTCATCTATCTATATAGCAGAGAACACAGTAAAACCTAAATATAAAAAGTGCTATTGTAGACGAACGCTTCAACCTAGAAGAACAAAATTTGGTGAGCCAAGTGGGATTTGTGTACCGATCTTCACCAGCAAGTATCATCAAGATTGGGTGAAAAAATATTTGCTGGTAATTCGGAAACTCGTTATTTCTGAGAAGCTTGGCAACCCCTCTCAATGAAAGTGCTATTCCACATTCTCTGCTTAGGGATACTTGAAGCGGAAACAAATCATAGAGACAAAACTGAGAACTCCTTTATTTTTTCAAGTTTGAAAGAGCTACTACAAACCATGTTGGATTTAGAGTTCCAAATTCATCTATCTATATAGGAGAGAACAGAGTGAAACCTAAAAATAAAAAATGCAACTGAAAATGAACGTTTCAAAAAAGAAGAACAAAATTTGGTGAGTGAAGTAGGATTTGTGTACCGATCATAAACACCAAGTATCATCAAGATTGGGAGAAAAAATATTTGCTGGTATTTCAGAAACTCGTAATTTCTTAGAAGCTTGGCAACCCCTCTCAATGAAAGTGCTTTTCCACAGTCTGTTCCTAGGGGTACTTGAACAGGAAACAAACCATAAAGACAAAACTGAGAACTCGTTTATTTTGTCAAGTTTCAAAGAGCTACTACAAACCATGTTGGATTTAGAGTTCCAAATTCATCTATCTATATAGCAGAGAACAGAGTGAAACCTAAATATAAAAACTGCTACTGTAGACGAGCGCTTCAACCTAGAAGAACAAAATTTGGTGAGCCAAGTTGGATTTGGATACCGATCATTACCACCACGTATCATCAACTTTGGGTGACAAAATATTTGCTGGTATTTCGGAAACTCGTAATTTCTTGGAAGCTTGGCAACCCCTTTCAATGAAAGTGCTTTTCCACAGTCTGTGCTTAGGGCTACAGGAAGCGGAAACAAATCATAGAGACAAAACTGAGAACTCCTTTACTTTGTCAAGTTTCAAGAGCTTCTACAAACCATATTGGATTTAGAGTTCCAAATTCATCTATCTATATAAGAGAGAAGAGAGTGACACCTAAATATAAAAACTGCTACTGTAGACGAATGATTCAACCTAGAAGAACAAAATTTAGTGAGCCAAGTGGGATTTGTGTACTGATCATTACCACCAAGTGTCATCAAGATTGCGTGAAAAAATATTTGCTGGTATTTCATAAACTCGTTATTTCTTAGAAGCTTGGCAACCCCACTCAATGAAAGTGCTTTTCCACAGTCTGTTCCTAGGGCTACTTGAAGAGGAAACAAACCATAGAGACAAAACTGAGAATTACTTTATTTTGTCAAATTTCAAAGAGCTACTACAAACCATGTTGGATTTAGAGTTCCAAATTCATCTATCTAAATACGAGAGAACAGATTGAAACCTAAAAATAAAAACTGCTACTGTAAACGAACGCTTCAACCTAGACGAACAAAACTTGGTGACCGAAGTGGGATTTGTGCACTTGTGATTACCACCAAGTATCATCAAATTTGGGTGAAAAAATATTTGCTGGTATTTCGGAAACTCGTAAATTCTTGGAAGCTTGGCAACCTCTCTCAATAAAAGTGCTTTTCCACAGTCTCTGTTTAGGGCTACTTGAAGCGGAAACAAATAATAGAGACAAACCTGAGAACTCCTTTATTTTGTGAAGTTTCAAAGAGCTACTACAAACCATATTGGATTTAGAGTTCCATATTCATCTATCTATATAGCAGAGAACAGAGTAAAACCTAAATATAAAAAGTGCTATTGTAGACGAATGCTTCAACCTAGAAGAACAAAATTTGGTGAGCCAAGAGGGATTTGTGAACCGATCTTCACCAGCAAGTATCATCAAGATTGGGTGAAAAAATATTTGCTGGTAATTCGGAAACTCGTTATTTCTGAGAAGCTTGGCAACCCCTCTCAATGAAAGTGCTTTTCCACATTCTCTGCTTAGGGCTACTTGAAGCGGAAACAAATCATAGAGACAAAACTGAGAACTCCTTTATTTTTTCAAGTTTGAAAGAGCTACTACAAACCATGTTGGATTTAGAGTTCCAAATTCATCTATCTATATAGGAGAGAACAGAGTGAAACCTAAAAATAAATACTGCTACTGAAAATGAACGCTTCAACAAAGAAGAACAAAATTTGGTGAGTCAAGTGGGATTTGTGTACCGATCGTAAACACCAAGTATCATCAAGATTGGGTGAAAAAATATTTGCTGGTATTTCGGAAACTCGTAATTTCTTGGAAGCTTGGCAACCCCTCTCAATGAAAGTGCTTTTCCACAGTCTGTGCCTAGAAGTACTTGAACAGGAAACAAACCATAAAGACAAAACTGAGAACTCCTTTATTTTGTAAAGATTCAAAGAGCTACTACAAACCATGTTGGATTTAGAGTTCCAAATTCATCTATCTATATAGCAGAGAACAGAGTGAAACCTAAATATAAAAACTGCTACTGTAGACGAGCGCTTCAACCTAGAAGAACAAAAATTGGTGAGCCAAGTGGGATTTGGATACCGATCATTACCACCACATATCATCAACTTTGGGTGACAAAATATTTGCTGATATTTCGGAATCTCGTAATTTCTTGGAAGCTTCTCAACCCCTTTCAATGAAAGTGCTTTTCCACAGTCTGTGCTTAGGGCTACATGAAGCGGAAACAAATCATAGAGACAAAACTGAGAACTCCTTTATTTTGTCAAGTTTCAAAGAGCTACTACAAACCATGTTGGATTTAGAGTTCCAAATTCATCTATCTATATAGGAAAGAACAGAGTGAAACCTATATATAAAAATTGCTACTGTAGACGAACGCTTCAACCTAGAAGAACAAAATTTGGTGAGCCAAGTGCAATTTGTGTACTGAACATCACCACCAAGTATCATCAAGATTGGGTGAAAAAATATTTGCTGGTATTTCGGAAACTCGTAATATGTTGGAACCTTGGCAACCCCTCTCAAGGAAAGTGCTTTTCCACAGTCACTGCTTAGGGCTACTTGAAGCGGAAACAAATCATAGAGACAAAAGTGAGAACTCCTTTACTTTGTCAAGTTTCAAAGAGCTACTACAAACCATGTTGGATTTAGAGTTCCAAATTCATCTATCCATATAGGAGAGAACAGAGTGAAACCTAAATATAAAAATTGCTACTGTAGACGAACGCTTCAACCTAGAAGAACAAAATTTGGTGAGCCAATGGGATTTGTGTACTGATCATTACCACCAAGTGTCATCAAGATTGCGTGAAAAAGTATTTGCTGGTATTTCAGAAACTCGTTATTTCTTAGAAGCTTGGCAACCCCTCTCAATGAAAGTGCTTTTCCACAGTCTGTGCCTAGGGCTACTTGATGAGGAAACAAACCATAGAGACAAAACTGAAAACTCCTTTATTTTGTCAAGTTTCAAAGAGCTACTACAAACCATGTTGGATTTAGATTTCCAAATTCATCTATCTATATAGGAGAGAACAGAGTGAAACCTAAACATAAAATCTGCTACTGTAAACGAACGCTTCAACCTAGAAGAACAAAATTTGGTGAGCCTAGTGGGATTTGTGGACTTGTCAATACCACCACGTATCATCAAGATTGGGTAAAAAAATATTTGCTGGTATTTCGGAAACTCGTAATTTCTTGGAAGCTTGGCAACCCCTCTCAATGAAAGTGCGTATCCACCATCTGTGCCTAGGGCTACTTGAAGAGGAAACAAACCATAGAGACAAAACAGAGAACTCCTTTATTTTGTCAAGTTTCAAAGAGCCACTACAAACCATGTTGGATTTAGAGTTCCAAATTCATCTATCTATATAGCAGAGAACAGTGAAACCTAAACATAAAAACTGCTACTGTAGACGAACGCTTCAACCAAGAAGAACAAAATTTGGTGATTCAAGTGGTATTTGTGAACTGATCATGACCACCAAGTATCATCAAGATTGGGTGAAAAAATATTTGCTGGTATTTCGGAAACTGGTAATATGTTGGAACCTTGGCAACCCCTCTCAAGGAAAGTGCTTTTCCACAGTCACTGCTTAGGGCTACTTGAAGCGGAAACGAATCATAGAGACAAAAGTGAGAACTCCTTTACTTTGTCAAGTTTCAAAGAGCTACTACAAACCATGTTGGATTTAGAGTTCCAAATTCATCTATCCATATAGGAGAGAACAGAGTGAAACGTAAATATAAAAATTGCTACTGTAGACGAACGCTTCAACCTAGAAGAACAAAATTTGGTGAGCCAATGGGATTTGTGTACTGATCATTACCACCAAGTGTCATCAAGATTGCGTGAAAAAGTATTTGCTGGTATTTCAGAAACTCGTTATTTCTTAGAAGCTTGGCAACCCCTCTCAATGAAAGTGCTTTTCCACACTCTGTGCCTAGGGCTACTTGATGAGGAAACAAACCATAGAGACAAAACTGAAAACTCCTGTATTTTGTCAAGTTTCAAAGAGCTACTACAAACCATGTTGGATTTAGAGTTCCAAATTCATCTATCTATATAGGAGAGAACAGAGTGAAACCTAAACATAAAAACTGCTACTGTAAACGAACGCTTGAACCTAGAGGAACAAAATTTGGTGAGCCAAGTGGGATTTGTGGACTTGTCAATACCACCACGTATCACCAAGATTGGGTAAAAAAATATTTGCTGGTATTTCGGAAACTCGTAATTTCTTGGAAGCTTGGCAACCCCTCTCAATGAAAGTGCTTTTCCACAGTCTCTGCTTAGGGCTACTTGAAGCAGAAACAAATCATAGAGACAAAACTGAGAACTCCTTTATTTTGTCAAGTTTCAAAGAGCTACTACAAACCATATTGGATTTAGAGTTCCAAATTCATCTATCTATATAGGAGAGAACAGAGTGAAACCTAAATATAAACACTGCTACTGTAGATGAAGGCTTCAACCTAGAAGAACAAAATTTGGTGAGCCAAGTGGAATTTGTGTACCGATCTTCACCACCAAGTATCATCAAGATTGGGTGAATAAATATTTGCTGGTAATTCGGAAACTCGTTATTTCTTAGAAGCTTGGCAACCCCTCTCAATGAAAGTGCTTTTCCACAGTCTCTGCTTAGGGCTACTTGAAGCGGAAACAAATCATAGAGACAAAACTGAGAACTACTTTATTTTGTCAAGTTTCAAAGAGCTACTGCAAACCATGTTGGATTTAGAGTTCCAAATTCATCTATCCATATAGGAGAGAACAGAGTGAATCCTAAATATAAAAATTGCTACTGTAGACGAACGCTTCAACCTAGAAGGACAAAATTTGGTGAGCCAATGGGATTTGTGTACTAATCATCACCACCATGTATCATCAAGATTGGGTGAAAAAATATTTTCTGGTATTTTGGAAACTCGTTATTTCTTAGAAGCTTGGCAACCCCTCTCAATGAAAGTGCTTTTCCACAGTCTGTGCCTAGGGCTACTTGATGAGGAAACAAACCATAGAGACAAAATTGAAAACTCCTTTATTTTGTCAAGTTTCAAAGAGCTACTACAAACCATGTTGGATTTAGAGTTCCAAATTCATCCATCTATATAGGAGAGAACAGAGTGAAAACTAAACATAAAAACTGCTACTGTAAACGAACGCTTCAACCTAGAAGAACAAAATTTGGTGAGCCTAGTGGGATTTGTGGACTTGTCAATACCACCACGTATCATCAAGATTGGGTAAAAAAATATTTGCTGGTATTTCGGAAACTCGTATTTTCTTGGAAGCTTGGCAACCCCTCTCAATGAAAGTGCGTATCCACCGTCTGTGCCTAGGGCTACTTGAAGAGGAAACAAACCATAGAGACAAAACAGAGAACTCCTTTATTTTGTCAAGTTTCAAAGAGCCACTACAAACCATGTTGGATTTAGAGTTCCAAATTCATCTATCTATATAGCAGAGAACAGTGAAACCTAAACATAAAAACTGCTGCTGTAGACGAACGCTTCAACCAAGAAGAACAAAATTTGGTGATTCAAGTGGTATTTGTGAACTGATCATTACCACCAAGTATCATCAAGATTGGGTGAAAAAATATTTGCTGGTATTTCGGAAACTCGTAATATGTTGGAACCTTGGCAACCCCTCTCAAGGAAAGTGCTTTTCCACAGTCACTGCTTAGGGCTACTTGAAGCGGAAACAAATCATAGAGACAAAAGTGAGAACTCCTTTACTTTGTCAAGTTTCAAAGAGCTACTACAAACCATGTTGGATTTAGAGTTCCAAATTCATCTATCCATATAGGAGAGAACAGAGTGAAACCTAAATATAAAAATTGCTACTGTAGACGAACGCTTCAACCTAGAAGAACAAAATTTGGTGAGCCAATGGGATTTGTGTACTGATCATTACCACCAAGTGTCATCAAGACTGCGTGAAAAAGTATTTGCTGGTATTTCAGAAACTCGTTATTTCTTAGAAGCTTGGCAACCCCTCTCAATGAAAGTGCTTTTCCACAGTCTGTGCCTAGGGCTACTTGATGAGGAAACAAACCATAGAGACAAAACTGAAAACTCCTTTATTTTGTCAAGTTTCAAAGAGCTACTACAAACCATGTTGGATTTAGATTTCCAAATTCATCTATCTATATAGGAGAGAACAGAGTGAAAACCTAACATAAAAACTGCTACTGTAAACGAACGCTTCAACCTAGAAGAACAAAATTTGGTGAGCCTAGTGGGATTTGTGGACTTGTCAATACCACCACGTATCATCAAGATTGGGTAAAAAATTATTTGCTGGTATTTCGAAACTCGTAATTTCTTGGAAGCTTGGCAACACCTCTCAATGAAAGTGCGTATCCACCATCTGTGCCTAGGGCTACTTGAAGAGGAAACAAACCATAGAGACAAAACAGAGAACTCCTTTATTTTGTCATGTTTCAAAGAGCCACTACAAACCATGTTGGATTTAGAGTTCCAAATTCATCTATCCTATATAGCAGAGAACAGTGAAACCTAAACATAAAAACTGCTACTGTAGACGAACGCTTCAACCAAGAAGAACAAAATTTGGTGATTCAAGTGGTATTTGTGAACTGATCATTACCACCAAGTATCATCAAGATTGGGTGAAAAAATATTTGCTGGTATTTCGGAAAACTCGTAATATGTTGGAACCTTGGCAACCCCTCTCAAGGAAAGTGCTTTTCCACAGTCACTGCTTAGGGCTACTTGAAGCGGAAACAAATCATAGAGACAAAAGTGAGAACTCCTTTACTTTGTCAAGTTTCAAAGAGCTACTACAAACCATGTTGGATTTAGAGTTCCAAATTCATCTATCCATATAGGAGAGAACAGAGTGAAACCTAAATATAAAAATTGCTACTGTAGACGAACGCTTCAACCTAGAAGAACAAAATTTGGTGAGCCAAGTGGGATTTGTGTACTGATCATTACCACCAAGTGTCATCAAGATTGCGTTAAAAAGTATTTGCTGGTATTTCAGAAACTCGTTATTTCTTAGAAGCTTGGCAACCCCACTCAATGAAAGTGCTTTTCCACAGTCAGTTCCTAGGGGTACTTGAAGAGGAAACAAACCATAGAGACAAAAGTGAGAACTCCTTTATTTTGTCAAGGTTCAAAGAGCTACTACAAACCATGTTGGATTAAGAGTTCCAAACTCATCTATCTAAATACGAGAGAACAGATTGAAACCTAAAAATAAAAACTGCTACTGTAAACGAACGCTTCAACCTAGACGAACAAAATTTGGTGAGCCAAGTGGGATTTGTGGACTTGTCATTACCACCACGTATCATCAAGATTGGGTGAAAACATATTTGCTGGAATTTCGGAAACTCGTAATTTCTTGGAAGCTTGGCAACCCCTCTCAATGAAAGTGCTTTTCCACAGTCTCTGCTTAGGGCTACTTGAAGCGGAAACAAATCATAGAGACAAAACTGAGAACTCCTTTATTTTGTCAACATTAAAAGAGCTTCTACAAACCATATTGGATTTAGAGTTCCAAATTCATCTATCTATATAGCAGAGAACAGAGTGAAACCTAAAATATAAAAACTGCTACTGTAGACGAACACTTCAACCTAGAAGAACAAAATTTGGTGAGCCAATTGGGAATTGTGTACCGATCTTCACCACCAAGTATCATCAAGATTGGGTGAAAAAATATTTGCTGGTAATTCGTAAACTCGTTATTTCTTGGAACCTTGGCAACCCCTCTCAAGGAAAGTGCTTTTCCACAGTCACTGCTTAGGGCTACTTGAAGCGGAAACAAATCATAGAGACAAAAGTGAGAACTCCTTTACTTTGTCAAGTTTCAAAGAGCTACTGCAAACCATGTTAGATTTAGAGTTCCAAATTCATCTATCCATATAGGAGAGAACAGAGTGAAACCTAAATATAAAAATTGCTACTGTAGACGAAAGCTTCAAACTAGAAAAACAAAATTTTGTGAGCCAAGTGGGATTTGTGTACTAATCATCACCACCAAGTATCATCAAGATTGGGTGAAAAAATATTTGCTTGTATTTCGGAAACTCGTTATTTCTTAGAAGCTTTGCAACCCCTCTCAATGAAAGTGCTTTTCCACAGTCTGTGCCTAGGGCTAGTTGATGAGGAAACAAACCATAGAGACAAAACTGAAAACTCCTGTATTTTGTCAAGTTTCAAAGAGCTACTACAAACCATGTTGGATTTAGAGTTCCAAATTCATCTATCTATATAGGAGAGAACAGAGTGAAACCTAAACATAAAAACTGCTACTGTAAACGAACGCTTGAACCTAGAGGAACAAAATTTGGTGAGCCAAGTGGGATTTGTGGACTTGTCAATACCACCACGTATCATCAAGATTGGGTAAAAAAATATTTGCTGGTATTTCGGAAACTCGTAATTTCTTGGAAGCTTGGCAACCCCTCTCAATGAAAGTGCTTTTCCACAGTCTCTGCTTAGGGCTACTTGAAGCAGAAACAAATCATAGAGACAAAACTGAGAACTCCTTTATTTTGTCAAGGTTCAAAGAGCTACTACAAACCATATTGGATTTAGAGTTCCAAATTCATCTATCTATATAGGAGAGAACAGAGTGAAACCTAAATATAAACACTGCTACTGTAGATGAAGGCTTCAACCTAGAAGAACAAAATTTGGTGAGCCAAGTGGAATTTGTGTACCGATCTTCACCACCAAGTATCATCAAGATTGGGTGAATAAATATTTGCTGGTAATTCGGAAACTCGTTATTTCTTAGAAGCTTGGCAACCCCTCTCAATGAAAGTGCTTTTCCACAGTCTCTGCTTAGGGCTACTTGAAGCGGAAACAAATCATAGAGACAAAACTGAGAACTCCTTTATTTTGTCAAGGTTCAAAAAGCTACTACAAACCATGTTGGATTTAGAGTTCCAAATTCATCTATCTATATAGGAGAGAACAGAGTGAAACCTAAAAATATAAACTGCTACTGAAAACGAAGGCTTCATCATAGAAGAACAAAATTTGGTGAGTCAATGGGATTTGTGTACCGATCGTTAACACCAAGTATCATCAAGATTGGGTGAAAAAATATTTGCTGGTATTTCGGAAACTCGTAATTTCTTGGAAGCTTGGCAACCTCTCTCAATAAAAGTGCTTTTCCACAGTCTCAGTTTTGGGCTACTTGAAGCGGAAACAATCATAGAGACAAAACTGAGAACTCCTTTATTTTGTGAAGTTTCAAAGAGCTACTACAAACCATATTGGATTTAGAGTTCCAAATTCATCTATCTATATAGCAGAGAACAGAGTAAAACCTAAATATAAAAAGTGCTATTGTAGACGAACGCTTCAACCTAGAAGAACAAAATTTGGTGAGCCAAGTGGGATTTGTGTACCGATCTTCACCAGCAAGTATCATCAAGATTGGGTGAAAAAATATTTGCTGGTAATTCGGAAACTTGTTATTTCTGAGAAGCTTGGCAACCCCTCTCAATGAAAGTGCTTTTCCACATTCTCTGCTTAGGGCTACTTAAAGCGGAAACAAATCATAGAGACAAAACTGAAAACTCCTTTATTTTTTCAAGTTTGAAAGAGCTACTACAAACCATGTTGGATTTAGAGTTCCAAATTCATCTATCTATATAGGAGAGAACAGAGTGAAACCTAAAAATAAAAACTGCTACTGAAAATGAACGCTTCAACAAAGAAGAACAAAATTTGGTGAGTCAAGTGAAATTTGTGTACCGATCGTAAACACCAAGTATCATCAAGATTGGGTGAAAAAATATTTGCTGGTATTTCAGAAACTCGTAATTTCTTGGAAGCTTGGAAACCCCTCTCAATGAAAGTGCTTTTCCACAGTCTGTGCCTAGGGGTACTTGAACAGGAAACAAACCATAAAGACAAAACTGAGAACTCCTTTATTTTGTCAAGATTCAAAGAGCTACTACAAACCATGTTGGATTTAGAGTTCCAGATTCATCTATCTATATAGCAGAGAACAGAGTGAAACCTAAATATAAAAACTGCTACTGTAGACGAGCGCTTCAACCTAGAAGAACAAAATTTGGTGAGCCAAGTGGGATTTGGATACCGATCATTACCACCACATATCATCAATTTTGGGTGACAAAATATTTGCTGGTATTTCGGAAACTCCTAATTTCTTGGAAGC
>NW_027510817.1:0-30689 GCF_048772815.1 Callospermophilus lateralis
ATAGATAGATGAATTTGGAACTCTAAATCCAACATGGTTTGTAGTAGCTCTTTGAAAATTGACAAAATAAAGAAGTTCTCAGTTTTGTCTCTATGGATTGTTTCCTCTTCAAGTGGCCCTAGGCACACACAGTGGAAAAGCACTTTTATTGAGAGGGGTTGCCAAGCTTCTAAGAAATAACGAGTTTCCGAATACCAGCAAATATTTTTTCACCCAATCTTGATGATACTTGGTGGTAATGATCAGTACACAAATCCCACTTGGCTCACCAAATTTTGTTCTTCTAGGTTGAAGCGTTCGTCTACAGTAGCGGTTTTTATGTTTAGTTATCCCTCTGTTCTCTCCTATATAGATAGATGAATTTGGAACTCTAAATCCAACATGGTTGGTAGTAGCTCTTTGAAACTTGACAAAATAAAGAAGTTCTCAGTTTTGTCTCTATGGTTTGTTTCCTCTTCAAGTAGCCCTAGGCACAGACTGTGGAAAACACTTTCATTGAGATGGGTTGCCAAGCTTCTAAGAAATAACGAGATTCCCAAATACCAGCAAATATTTTTTCACCCAATCTTGATGATAGTTGGTGGTAATGATCAGTACACTAATCCCACTAGGCTCACCAAATTTTGTTCTTCTAGGTTGAAGCGTTCGTCTACAGTAGCAGTTTTTATATTTAGGTTTCCCTCTTTTCTCTCCTCTATAGATAGATGAATTTGGAACTCTAAATCCAACATGGATTGTAGTAGCTCTTTGAAAATTGACAAAATAAAGGAGTTCTCAGTTTTGTCTCTATGGTTTGTTTCCTTTTCAAGTAGCCCTAGGCACAGACTGTGGAAAAGCACTTTCATTGAGAGGGGTTGTCAAGCTTCTAAAAAATAACGACTCCGAAATACCCGCAAATATTTTTTCACCCAATCTTGATGATAATTGGTGGTAATGATGAGTACACAAATCCCACTTGGCTCACCAAATTTTGTTCTTCTAGGTTGAAGCGTTCGTCTACAGTAGCAGTTTTTATATTTAGGTTTCACTCTGTTCTCTCCTATATAGATAGATGAATTTGGAACTCTAAATACAACATGGTTTGTAGTAGCTCTTTGAAACTTGACAAAATAAAGGAGTTCTCAGTTTTGTCTCTATGGTTTGTTTCCTCTTCAAGTAGCCCTAGGCACAGACTGTGGAAAAGTACTTTCATTGAGAGGGGTTGCCAAGCTTCTAAGAAATAACGAGTTTCCGAAATACCAGCAAATATTTTTTCAGCCAATCTTGATGATACCTGTTGCTGATGATCAGTACACAAATCCCACTTGGCTCACGAAATTCTGTTCTTCTAGGTTGAAGCGCTCGTCTACAGTAGCAGTTTTTATATTTAGGTTTCCCTCTGTTCTCTCCTATATAGATAGATGAATTTGGAACTCTAAATCCAACATGGTTTGTAGTAGCTCTTTGAAACTTGACAAAATGAAGGAGTTCTCAGTTTTTTCTCTATGGTTTGTTTCCTCTTCAAGTAGCCCTAGGCACAGACTGTGGAAAAGCACTTTCATTGAGAGGGGTTACCAATCTTCTAAGAAATTATGAATTTCTGAAATACCAGCAAATATTTTTTCACCCAATCTTGATGATACTTGGTGGTAATGATCAGTACACAAATCCCACTTTCCTCACCAAATTTTGTTCTTCTAGGTTGAAGCATTCGTCTACAGTAGCAGTTTTTATATTTAGGTTTCCCTCTGTTCTCTCCTATTTAGATAGATGAATTTGGAACTCTAAATCCAACATGGTTTTTAGTAGCTCTTTGAAACTTGACAAAATAAAGTAGTTCTCAGTTTTGTCTCTATGGTTTGTTTCCTCTTCAAGTAGCCCTAGGCACAGACTGAGGAAAAGCATTTAATTGAGAGGGGTTGCCAAGCTTCTAAGAAATAACGAGTTTCCGAAATACCAGCAAATATTTTTTTCAGCCAAACTTGATGATACTTGTTGCTGATGATCAGTACACAAATCCCACTTGGCTCACCAAATTCTGTTCTTCTAGGTTGAAGCGTTCGTCTACAGAAGCAGTTTTTTTATTTAGGTTTCCCTCTGTTTTCTCCTATATAGATAGATAAATTTGGAACTCTAAATCCAACATGGTTTGTAGTAGCTCTTTGAAACGTGAGAAAATAAAGGAGCTCTCAATTTTGTCTCTATGGTTTGTTTCCTCTTCAAGTAGCCCTAGGCACAGACTGAGGAAAAGCACTTTCATTGAGAGGGGTTGCCAAGCTTCTAAGAAATAACGAGTTTCCGAAATACCAGCAAATATTTTTTCACCCAAACTTGATGATACATGGTGGTAATGATCAGTACACAAATCCCACTTGGCTCACTAAATTTTGTTCTTCTAGGTTGAAGCGTTCGTCTACAGTAGCAGTTTTTATATTTAGGTTTCCCTCTGTTCTCTAATGTATAGATAGATGAATTTGGAACTCTAAATCCAACATGGTTTGTAGTAGCTCTTTGAAAATTGACAAAATAAAGAAGTTCTCAGTTTTGTCTCTATGGATTGTTTCCTCTTCAAGTGGCCCTAGGCACACACAGTGGAAAAGCACTTTTATTGAGAGGGGTTGCCAAGCTTCTAAGAAATAACGAGTTTCCGAATACCAGCAAATATTTTTTCACCCAATCTTGATGATACTTGGTGGTAATGATCAGTACACAAATCCCACTTGGCTCACCAAATTTTGTTCTTCTAGGTTGAAGCGTTCGTCTACAGTAGCGGTTTTTATGTTTAGTTATCCCTCTGTTCTCTCCTATATAGATAGATGAATTTGGAACTCTAAATCCAACATGGTTGGTAGTAGCTCTTTGAAACTTGACAAAATAAAGAAGTTCTCAGTTTTGTCTCTATGGTTTGTTTCCTCTTCAAGTAGCCCTAGGCACAGACTGTGGAAAACACTTTCATTGAGATGGGTTGCCAAGCTTCTAAGAAATAACGAGATTCCCAAATACCAGCAAATATTTTTTCACCCAATCTTGATGATAGTTGGTGGTAATGATCAGTACACTAATCCCACTAGGCTCACCAAATTTTGTTCTTCTAGGTTGAAGCGTTCGTCTACAGTAGCAGTTTTTATATTTAGGTTTCCCTCTTTTCTCTCCTCTATAGATAGATGAATTTGGAACTCTAAATCCAACATGGATTGTAGTAGCTCTTTGAAAATTGACAAAATAAAGGAGTTCTCAGTTTTGTCTCTATGGTTTGTTTCCTTTTCAAGTAGCCCTAGGCACAGACTGTGGAAAAGCACTTTCATTGAGAGGGGTTGTCAAGCTTCTAAAAAATAACGACTCCGAAATACCCGCAAATATTTTTTCACCCAATCTTGATGATAATTGGTGGTAATGATGAGTACACAAATCCCACTTGGCTCACCAAATTTTGTTCTTCTAGGTTGAAGCGTTCGTCTACAGTAGCAGTTTTTATATTTAGGTTTCACTCTGTTCTCTCCTATATAGATAGATGAATTTGGAACTCTAAATACAACATGGTTTGTAGTAGCTCTTTGAAACTTGACAAAATAAAGGAGTTCTCAGTTTTGTCTCTATGGTTTGTTTCCTCTTCAAGTAGCCCTAGGCACAGACTGTGGAAAAGTACTTTCATTGAGAGGGGTTGCCAAGCTTCTAAGAAATAACGAGTTTCCGAAATACCAGCAAATATTTTTTCAGCCAATCTTGATGATACCTGTTGCTGATGATCAGTACACAAATCCCACTTGGCTCACGAAATTCTGTTCTTCTAGGTTGAAGCGCTCGTCTACAGTAGCAGTTTTTATATTTAGGTTTCCCTCTGTTCTCTCCTATATAGATAGATGAATTTGGAACTCTAAATCCAACATGGTTTGTAGTAGCTCTTTGAAACTTGACAAAATGAAGGAGTTCTCAGTTTTTTCTCTATGGTTTGTTTCCTCTTCAAGTAGCCCTAGGCACAGACTGTGGAAAAGCACTTTCATTGAGAGGGGTTACCAATCTTCTAAGAAATTATGAATTTCTGAAATACCAGCAAATATTTTTTCACCCAATCTTGATGATACTTGGTGGTAATGATCAGTACACAAATCCCACTTTCCTCACCAAATTTTGTTCTTCTAGGTTGAAGCATTCGTCTACAGTAGCAGTTTTTATATTTAGGTTTCCCTCTGTTCTCTCCTATTTAGATAGATGAATTTGGAACTCTAAATCCAACATGGTTTTTAGTAGCTCTTTGAAACTTGACAAAATAAAGTAGTTCTCAGTTTTGTCTCTATGGTTTGTTTCCTCTTCAAGTAGCCCTAGGCACAGACTGAGGAAAAGCATTTAATTGAGAGGGGTTGCCAAGCTTCTAAGAAATAACGAGTTTCCGAAATACCAGCAAATATTTTTTTCAGCCAAACTTGATGATACTTGTTGCTGATGATCAGTACACAAATCCCACTTGGCTCACCAAATTCTGTTCTTCTAGGTTGAAGCGTTCGTCTACAGAAGCAGTTTTTTTATTTAGGTTTCCCTCTGTTTTCTCCTATATAGATAGATAAATTTGGAACTCTAAATCCAACATGGTTTGTAGTAGCTCTTTGAAACGTGAGAAAATAAAGGAGCTCTCAATTTTGTCTCTATGGTTTGTTTCCTCTTCAAGTAGCCCTAGGCACAGACTGAGGAAAAGCACTTTCATTGAGAGGGGTTGCCAAGCTTCTAAGAAATAACGAGTTTCCGAAATACCAGCAAATATTTTTTCACCCAAACTTGATGATACATGGTGGTAATGATCAGTACACAAATCCCACTTGGCTCACTAAATTTTGTTCTTCTAGGTTGAAGCGTTCGTCTACAGTAGCAGTTTTTATATTTAGGTTTCCCTCTGTTCTCTAATGTATAGATAGATGAATTTGGAACTCTAAATCCAACATGGTTTGTAGTAGCTCTTTGAAAATTGACAAAATAAAGAAGTTCTCAGTTTTGTCTCTATGGATTGTTTCCTCTTCAAGTGGCCCTAGGCACACACAGTGGAAAAGCACTTTTATTGAGAGGGGTTGCCAAGCTTCTAAGAAATAACGAGTTTCCGAATACCAGCAAATATTTTTTCACCCAATCTTGATGATACTTGGTGGTAATGATCAGTACACAAATCCCACTTGGCTCACCAAATTTTGTTCTTCTAGGTTGAAGCGTTCGTCTACAGTAGCGGTTTTTATGTTTAGTTATCCCTCTGTTCTCTCCTATATAGATAGATGAATTTGGAACTCTAAATCCAACATGGTTGGTAGTAGCTCTTTGAAACTTGACAAAATAAAGAAGTTCTCAGTTTTGTCTCTATGGTTTGTTTCCTCTTCAAGTAGCCCTAGGCACAGACTGTGGAAAACACTTTCATTGAGATGGGTTGCCAAGCTTCTAAGAAATAACGAGATTCCCAAATACCAGCAAATATTTTTTCACCCAATCTTGATGATAGTTGGTGGTAATGATCAGTACACTAATCCCACTAGGCTCACCAAATTTTGTTCTTCTAGGTTGAAGCGTTCGTCTACAGTAGCAGTTTTTATATTTAGGTTTCCCTCTTTTCTCTCCTCTATAGATAGATGAATTTGGAACTCTAAATCCAACATGGATTGTAGTAGCTCTTTGAAAATTGACAAAATAAAGGAGTTCTCAGTTTTGTCTCTATGGTTTGTTTCCTTTTCAAGTAGCCCTAGGCACAGACTGTGGAAAAGCACTTTCATTGAGAGGGGTTGTCAAGCTTCTAAAAAATAACGACTCCGAAATACCCGCAAATATTTTTTCACCCAATCTTGATGATAATTGGTGGTAATGATGAGTACACAAATCCCACTTGGCTCACCAAATTTTGTTCTTCTAGGTTGAAGCGTTCGTCTACAGTAGCAGTTTTTATATTTAGGTTTCACTCTGTTCTCTCCTATATAGATAGATGAATTTGGAACTCTAAATACAACATGGTTTGTAGTAGCTCTTTGAAACTTGACAAAATAAAGGAGTTCTCAGTTTTGTCTCTATGGTTTGTTTCCTCTTCAAGTAGCCCTAGGCACAGACTGTGGAAAAGTACTTTCATTGAGAGGGGTTGCCAAGCTTCTAAGAAATAACGAGTTTCCGAAATACCAGCAAATATTTTTTCAGCCAATCTTGATGATACCTGTTGCTGATGATCAGTACACAAATCCCACTTGGCTCACGAAATTCTGTTCTTCTAGGTTGAAGCGCTCGTCTACAGTAGCAGTTTTTATATTTAGGTTTCCCTCTGTTCTCTCCTATATAGATAGATGAATTTGGAACTCTAAATCCAACATGGTTTGTAGTAGCTCTTTGAAACTTGACAAAATGAAGGAGTTCTCAGTTTTTTCTCTATGGTTTGTTTCCTCTTCAAGTAGCCCTAGGCACAGACTGTGGAAAAGCACTTTCATTGAGAGGGGTTACCAATCTTCTAAGAAATTATGAATTTCTGATATACCAGCAAATATTTTTTCACCCAATCTTGATGATACTTGGTGGTAATGATCAGTACACAAATCCCACTTTCCTCACCAAATTTTGTTCTTCTAGGTTGAAGCATTCGTCTACAGTAGCAGTTTTTATATTTAGGTTTCCCTCTGTTCTCTCCTATTTAGATAGATGAATTTGGAACTCTAAATCCAACATGGTTTTTAGTAGCTCTTTGAAACTTGACAAAATAAAGTAGTTCTCAGTTTTGTCTCTATGGTTTGTTTCCTCTTCAAGTAGCCCTAGGCACAGACTGAGGAAAAGCATTTAATTGAGAGGGGTTGCCAAGCTTCTAAGAAATAACGAGTTTCCGAAATACCAGCAAATATTTTTTTCAGCCAAACTTGATGATACTTGTTGCTGATGATCAGTACACAAATCCCACTTGGCTCACCAAATTCTGTTCTTCTAGGTTGAAGCGTTCGTCTACAGAAGCAGTTTTTTTATTTAGGTTTCCCTCTGTTTTCTCCTATATAGATAGATAAATTTGGAACTCTAAATCCAACATGGTTTGTAGTAGCTCTTTGAAACGTGAGAAAATAAAGGAGCTCTCAATTTTGTCTCTATGGTTTGTTTCCTCTTCAAGTAGCCCTAGGCACAGACTGAGGAAAAGCACTTTCATTGAGAGGGGTTGCCAAGCTTCTAAGAAATAACGAGTTTCCGAAATACCAGCAAATATGTTTTCAGCCAATCTTGATGATACTTGTTGCTGATGATCAGTACACAAATCCCACTTGGCTCACCAAATTCTGTTCTTCTAGGTTGAAGCGTTCGTCTACAGTAGCAGTTTTTATATTTAGGTTTCCCTCTGTTCTCTCATATATAGATAGATGAATTTGGAAATCTAAATCCAACATGGTTTGTAGTAGCTCTTTGAAACTTGACAAAATTAAGGAGTTCTCAGTTTTGTCTCTATGGTTTGTTTTTTCTTCAAGTAGCCCTAGGCACAGACTGTGGAAAAGCACTTTAATTGAGAGGGGTATCCAAGCTTCTAAGAAATTACAAGTTTCCGAAATACCAGCAAATATTTTTTCACCCAATCTTGATGATACTTGGTGGTAATGATCAGTACACAAATCCCACTTGCCTGACCAAATTTTGTTCTTCTAGGTTGAAGCGTTCGTCTACAGTAGCAGTTTTTATATTTAGGTTTCCCTCTGTTCTCTCCTATATAGATATATGAATTTGGAACTCTAAATCCCACATGGTTTGTAGTAGCTCTTTGAAACTTGACAAAATAAAGGAGTTCTCAATTTTGTCTCTATGGTTTGTTTCCTCTTCAAGTAGCCCTAGGCACAGACTGTGGAAAAGCACTTTCATTGAGAGGGGTTGCCAAGCTTCTAAGAAATAACGAGTTTCCGAAATACCAGCAAATATTTTTTCAGCCAATCTTGATGATACCTGTTGCTGATGATCACTACACAAATCCCTCTTGGCTCACCAAATTCTGTTCTTCTAGGTTGAAGCGTTCGTCTACAGTAGCAGTTTTTATATTTAGGTTTCCCTCTATTGTCTCCTATATAGATAGATCAATTTGGAACTCTAAATCCAACATGGTTTGTAGTAGCTCTTTGAAACGTGAAAAATAAAGGAGTTCTCAGTTTTGTCTCTATGGTTTGTTTCCTCTTCAAGTAGCCCTAGGCACAGACTGTGGAAAAGCACTTTTATTGAGAGGGGTTGCCAAGCTTCTAAGAAATAACGAGTTTCCAAAATACCAGCAAATATTTTTTCAGCCAATCTTGATGATACTTGTTGCTGATGATCAGTACACAAATCCCACTTGGCTCACCAAATTCTGTTCTTCTAGGTTGAAGCGTTCGTCTACAGTAGCAGTTTTTATATTTAGGTTTCACTCTGTTGTCTCATATATAGATAGATGAATTTGGAACTCTAAATCCAACATGGTTTGTAGTAGCTCTTTGAAACGTGAAAAATAAAGGAGTTCTCAGTTTTGTCTCTATGGTTTGTTTCCTCTTCAAGTAGCCCTAGGCACAGACTGTGGAAAAGCACTTTCATTGAGAGGGTTGCCAAGCTTCTAAGAAATTACTAGTTTCCGAAATACCAGCAAATATTTTTTCACCCAATTTTGATGATACTTGGTGGTACTGATTACTACACAAATCCCACTAGGCTCACCAAATTTTGTTCTTCTAGGTAGAAGCGTTCGTCTACAGTAGCAGTTTTTATATTTAGGTTTCCCTCTGTTCTCTCCTATATAGATAGATGAATTTGGAACTCTAAATCCAACATGGTTTGTAGTAGCTCTTTGAAACTTGACAAAATAGAGGAGTTCTCAGTTTTGTCTCTATGGTTTGTTTCCTCTTCAAGTAGCCCTAGGCACAGACTGTGGAAAAGCACTTTCATTGAGAGAGTTTGCCAAGCTTCTAAGAAATTACAAGTTTCCGAATTACCAGCAAATATTGTTTAACCCAATCTTGATGATACTTGGTGGTAATGATCAGTACACAAATCCCACTTGGCTCACCAAATTTTGTTCTTCTAGGTTGAAGCGTTCGTCTACAGTAGCAGTTTTTATATTTAGGTTTCCCTCTGTTCTCTCCTGTATAGATAGATGAATTTGGAACTCTAAATCCAACATGGTTTGTAGTAGCTCTTTGAAACTTGAAAAATAAAGGCGTTCTCAGTATTGTCTCTATGGATTGTTTCCTCTTCTCTTATCCCTAGGCACAGACTGTGGAAAAGCAATTTCATTGAGAGGGGTTGCCAAGCTTCTAAGAAATAACGAGTTTCCGAAATACCAGCAAATATTTTTTCACCCAATCTTGATGATACTTGTTGCTAATGATCAGTACACAAATCCCACTTGGCTCACCAAATTCTGTTCTTCTAGTTTGAAGCGTTCGTCTACAGTAGCAGTTTTTATATTTAGGGTTCTCTCTGTTCTCTCCTATATAGATAGATGAATTTGGAACTCTAAATCCAACATGGATTGTAGTAGCTCTTTGAAACTTGACAAAATAAAGGAGTTCTCAGTTTTGTCTCTATGGTTTGTTTCGTCTTCAAGTAGCCCTAGTCACAGACTGTGGAAAAGCACTTTCATTGAGAGGGTTGCCAAGCTTCTAAGAAATTACTAGTTTCCGAAATACCAGCAAATATTTTTTCACCCAATCTTGATGATACTTGTTGCTAATGATCAGTACACAAATCCCACTTGGCTCACCAAATTCTGTTCTTCTAGGTTGAAGCGTTCGTCTACAGTAGCAGTTTTTATATTTAGGTTTCACTCTGTTCTCTCCTATATAGATAGATGAATTTGGAACTCTAAATCCAACATGGTTTTTAGTAGCTCTTTGAAACTTGACAAAAAAAGGAGTTCTCAGTTTTGTCTCTATGGTTTGTTTCCTCTTCAAGTAGCCCTAGGCACAGACTGTGAAAAACCACTTTCATTGAGAGGGGTTGCCAAGCTTCTAAGAAATAACGAGTTTCCGAAATACCAGCAAATATGTTTTCAGCCAATCTTGATGATACTTGTTGCTGATGATCAGTACACAAATCCCACTTGGCTCACCAAATTCTGTTCTTCTAGGTTGAAGCGTTCGTCTACAGTAGCAGTTTTTATATTTAGGTTTCACTCTGTTCTCTCCTATATAGATAGATGAATTTTCAACTCTAAATCCAACATGTTTTGTAGTAGCTCTTTGAAACTTGACAAAATAAAGGAGTTCTCAGTTTTGTCTCTATGGTTTGTTTCCTCTTCAAGTAGCCCTAGTCACAGACTGTGGAAAAGCACTTTCATTGAGAGGGTTGCCAAGCTTCTAAGAAATTACAAGTTTCCGAAATACCAGCAAATATTTTTTCTCCCAATCTTGATGATACTTGTTGCTAATGATCAGTACATAAATCCCACTTGGCTCACCAAATTCTGTAGTTCTAGGTTGAAGCGTTCGTCTACAGTAGCAGTTTTTATATTTAGGTTTCACTCTATTCTCTCCTATATAGATAGATGAATTTGGAACTCTAAATCCAACATGGTTTGTAGTAGCTCTTTGAAACGTGACAAAATAAAGGAGTTCTCAGTTTTGTCTCTATGGTTTGTTTCCTCTTCAAGTAGCCCTAGGCACAGACTGAGGAAAAGCATTTAATTGAGAGGGGTTGCCAAGCTTCTAAGAAATAACGAGTTTCAGAAATACCAGCAGATATTTTTTCACCCAGTCCTGATGATACTTTTTGGTAATGATCAGTACACAAATCCCACTTGGCTCACCATATTTTGTTCTTCTAGGTTGAAGCCTTCGCTACAGTAGCAGTTTTTATATTTAGGTTTCCCTCTGTTCTCTCCTGTGTAGATAGATGAATTTGGAACTGTAAATCCAACATGGTTTTTAGTAGCTTTTTGAAACTTGACAAAATAAAGGCGTCTCAGTTTTGTCTCTATGGATTGTTTCCTCTTCTATTAGCCCTAGGCACACACTGTGGAAAAGCACTTTCATTGAGAGGGGTTGCAAAGCTTCTAAGAAATAACGAGTTTCCGAAATACCAGCAAATATTTTTTCACCCAGTCTTGATGATACTTGGTGGTAATGATCAGTACACAGATCCCACTTGGTCACCAAATTTTGTTCTTCTAGGTTGAAACGTTCCTCTACAGTAGCCGTTTTTATATTTAGGTTTCCCTCTGTTCTCTCATATATAGATAGATGAATTTGGAACTCTAAATCCAACATGGTTTGTAGTAGCTCTTTGAAACTTGACAAAATAAAGGAGTTCTGAGTTTTGTCTCTATGGTTTGTTTCCTCTTCAAGTAGCCCTAGGCACAGACTGTGGAAAAGCACTTTCATTGAGAGGGGTTGCCAAGCTTCTAAGAAACAACGAGTTTCCGAAATACCAGCAAATGTTTTTTCACCCAATCTTGATGATACTTGTTGCTAATGATGAGTACACAAATCCCACTTGGCTCACCAAATTTTGTTCTTCTAGGTTGAAGCTTTCGTCTACAGTAGCAGTTTTTATATTTAGGTTTCTCTCTGTTCTCTCGTATATAGATAGATGAATTTGGAACTCTAAATCCAACTTGGATTGTAGTAGCTCTTTGAAACTTCACAAAATAAAGGAGTTCTCAGTTTTGTCTCTATGGATTGTTTCCTCTTCAAGTAGCCCTAGGCACAGACTGTGGAAAAGCACTTTCATTGAGAGGGGTTGCCAAGCTTCTAAGAAATAACGAGTTTCGGAAATACCAGCAAATATTTTTTCACCCAATCTTGATGATACTTGGTGGTAATGATCAGTACACAGATCCCACTTGGTAACCAAATTTTGTTCTTCTAGGTTGAAGCGTTCATCTACAGTTGCCGTTTTTATATTTAGGTTTCACTCTGTTCTCTCATATATAGATAGATGAATTTGGAACTCTAAATCCAACATGGTTTGTAGTAGCTCTTTGAAACTTGACAAAATAAAGGAGTTCTCAGTTTTGTCTCTATGTTTTGTTTCCTCTTCAAATAGCCCTAGGCGCAGACTGTGGAAAAGCACTTTCATTGAGAGGGGTTGACAAGCTTCTAAAAAATAACGAGTTTCTGAAGTACCAGCAAATATTTTTTCACCAAATCTTCATGATACTTGTTTCGAATGATCAGTACACAATTCCCACTTGGCTCACCATATTTTGTTCTTCTAGGTTGAAGCGTTCGTCTACAGTAGCAGTTTTTATATTTAGGTTTCCCTCTGTTCTCTCCTGTATAGATAGATGAATTTGGAACACTAAATACAACATGGTTTGTAGTAGCTCTTTGAAACTTGACAAAATAAAGGAGTTCTCAGTTTTGTCTCTATGGATTGTTTCCTCTTCAAGTAGCCCTAGGCACAGACTGTGGAAAAGCACATTCATTGAGAGGGGTTTCCAAGATTCTAAGAAATTACGAGTTTCCGAAATACCAGCAAATATTTTTTTACCCAATTTTGATGATACTTGGTGGTAATGATCAGTACACACATCCCACTTGGCTCAACAAATTTTGTTCTTCTAGGTTGTAGCGTTCGTCTACAGTAGCAGGTTTTATATTTAGGTTTCTCTCTGTTCTCTCCTATGTAGTTAGATGAATGTGGAACTCTAAATCCCACATGGATTGCAGTAGCTCTTTGAAACTTGACAAAATAAAGGAGTTCTCAGTTTTGTCTCTATGGTTTGTTTCGTCTTCAAGTAGCCCTAGGCACAGACTGTGGAAGCACTTTCATTGAGATGGGTTGCCAGGCTTCTAAGAAATAACTAGTTTCCAAAATACCAGCAAATATTTTTTCACCCAGTCTTGTTGATACTTTGTGGTAATGATCAGTACACAAATCCCACTTGGCTCACCAAATTTTGTTCTTCTAGGTGGAAGCGTTCGCTACAGTAGCAGTTTTTATATTTAGGTTTACCTCTGTTCTCTCCTGTATAGATAGATGAATTTGGAACTGTAAATCCAACATGGTTTTTAGTAGCTCTTTGAAACTTGACAAAATAAAGGCGTTCTCAGTTTTGTCTGTATGGATTGTTTTTTCTTCTATTAGCCCTAGGCACACACTGTGGAAAAGCACTTTCATTGAGATGGGTTGCCAAGCTTCTAAGGAATAACGAGTTTCCAAAATACCAGCAAATATTTTTTCACCCAGTCTTGATGATACTTGGTGGTAATGATCAGTACACAAATTCCACATGGCTCACCAAATTTTGTTCTTCTAGTTTGAAGCGTTCGTCTACAGTAGCAGTTTTTATATTTAGGTTTCACTCTGTTCTCTCATATATAGATAGATGAATTTGGAACTCTAAATCCAACATGATTTGTAGTTGCTCTTTGAAACTTGACAAAATAAAGGAGTTCTCAGTTTTGTCTCTATCGTTTGTTTCCTCTTCAAGTAGCCCTAGGCACAGACTGTGGAAGCACTTTCATTAAGATGGTTGCCAAGCTTCTAAGAAATAACGAATTTCCGAAATACCAGCAAATATTTTTTCACCCAATCTTGATGATACTTGGTGGTAATGATCAGTACACAAATCCCACTTGGCTCAAAAAATTTTGTTCTCCTAGGTTGAAGCGTTCGTCTACAGTAGCAGTTTTTATATTTAGGTTTCTCTCTGTTCTCTCCTATATAGATAGATGAATTTGGAACTTTAAATCCAACATGGATTGTAGTACCTCTTTCAAACTTGACAAAATAAAGGAGTTCTCAGTTTTGTCTCTATGGATTGTTTCCTCCTCAAGTAGCCCTAGGCACAGACTGTGGAAAAGCACTTTCATTGAGAGGGGTTGCCAAGCTTCTAAGAAATAACGAGTTTCGGAAATACCAGGAAATATTTTTTCACCCAATCTTGATGATACTTGGTGGTAATGATCAGTACACAGATCCCACATGTTCACCAAATTTTGTTCTTCTAGGTTGAAGCGTTCATCTAAAGTAGCCGTTTTTATATTTAGGTTTCACTCTCTTCTCTCATATATAGATAGATGAATTTGGAACTCTAAATCCAACATGGTTTGTAGTAGCTCTTTGAAACTTGACAAAATAAAGGAGTTCTGAGTTTTGTCTCTATGGTTTGTTTCCTCTTCACGTAGCCCTATGCGCACACTGTGGAAAAGCACTTTCATTGAGAGGGGTTGCCAAGCCTCTAAGAAATAACGAGTTTCCGAAGTACCAGCAAATACTTTTTCACCCAATCTTGATGATACTTGGTGGTAATGATCAGTACACACATCCCACTTGGCTCACCAAATTTTGTTCTTCTAGGTTGTAGCATTCGTCTACAGTAACAGTTTTTATATTTAGGTTTCCCTCTGTTCTCTCCTGTATAGATAGATGAATTTGGAACTCTAAATCCAACATGGTTTGTAGTAGCTCTTTGAAACTTGAGAAAATAAAGGAGTTCTCAGTTTTGTCTCTATGGTTTGTTTCCTCTTCAAGTAGCCCTAGGCACAGACTGTGGAAAACCACTTTCATTGAGAGGGGTTGCCAAGCCTCTAAGAAATAAGGAGTTTCCGAAATACCAGCAAATATTTTTTCACCCAATCTTGATGATACTTGTTGCTAATGATCAGTACACAAATCCCAATTGGCTCACCAAATTTTGTTCTTCTAGGTTGAAGCGTTCGTCTACAGTAGCAGTTTTTATATTTAGGGTTCTCTCTGTTCTCTCCTATATAGATAGATGAATTTGGAACTCTAAATCCAACATGGATTGTAGTAGCTCTTTGAAACTTGACAAAATAAAGGAGTTCTCAGTTTTGTCTCTATGGTTTGTTTCGTCTTCAAGTAGCCCTAGGCACACACTGTGGAAAAGCACTTTCATTGAGAGGGGTTGCCAAGCTTCTAAGAAATTATGAATATCTGAAATTCCAGCAAATATTTTTTCACCCAATCTTGATGATACTTGGTGGTAAGGATCAGTACACAAATCCCAATTTCCTCACCAAATTTTGTTCTTCTAGGTTGAAGCATTCGTCTACAGTAGCTGTTTTTATATTTAGGGTTCTCTCTGTTCTCTCCTATATAGATAGATGAATTTGGAACTCTAAATCCAACATGGTGTTTAGTAGCTCTTTGAAACTTGACAAAAAAAAGGAGTTCTCAGTTTTGTCTCTATGGTTTGTTTCCTCTTCAAGTAGCCCTAGGCACAGACTGTGGAAAAGCATTTTCATTGAGAGGGGTTGCCAAGCTTCTAAGAAATAACGAGTTTCCGAAATACCAGCAAATATGTTTTCAGCCAATCTTGATGATAGTTGTTGCTGATGATCAGTACACAAATCCCACTTGGCTCACCAAATTCTGTTCTTCTAGGTTGAAGCGTTCTTCTACAGTAGCAGTTTTTATATTTAGGTTTCACTCTGTTCTCTCATATATAGATAGATGAATTTGGAACTCTAAATCCAACATGGTTTGTAGTAGCTCTTTGAAACTTGACAAAATAAAGGAGTTCTCAGTTTTGTCTCTATGGTTTGTTTCCTCTTCAAGTAGCCCTAGTCACAGACTGTGGAAAAGCACTTTCATTGAGAGGGTTGCCAAGCTTCTAAGAAATTACTAGTTTCCGAAATACCAGCAAATATTTTTTCACCCAATCTTGATGATACTTGTTGCTAATGATCAGTACACAAATCCCACTTGGTTCACCAAATTTTGTTCTTCTAGGTTGAAGCGTTCGTCTACAGTAGCAGTTTTTATATCTAGGTTTCCCTCTGTTCTCTCCTATATAGATAGATGAATTTGGAACTCTAAATCCAACATGGTTTGTAGTAGCTCTTTGAAACTTGACAAAATAAAGGAGTTCTCAGTTTTGTCTCTATGGTTTGTTTCCTCTTCAAGTAGCCCTTGGCACAGACTGTGGAAAAGCACTTTCATTGAGAGGGGTTGCCAAGCTTCTAAGAAATTACGAGTTTCCGAACTACCAGCAAATATTTTTTCACCCAATCTGATGATACTTGATGGTAATGGTCAGTACACAAATCCCACTTGGCTCACCAAATTTTGTTCTTCTAGGTTGAAGCGTTCGTCTACAGTTGCAGTTTTTATATTTCGGTTTCCCTCTGTTCTCTCCTGAATAGATAGATGAATTTGGAACTGTAAATCCAACATGGTTTGTAGTACCTCTTTGAAACTTCACAAAATAAAGGCGTTCTCAGTTTTGTCTCTATGGATTGTTTCCTCTTCTATTAGCCCTAGGCACACACTGTGGAAATCCACTTTCATTGAGAGGGGTTGCCAAGCTTCTAGAAATAACGAGTTTCCGAAATACCAGCAAATATTTTTTCACCCAATCTTGATGATACTTGTTGCTAATGATCAGTACACAAATCCCACTTGGCTCACCAAATTTTGTTCTTCTAGGTTGAAGCGTTCGTCTACAGTAGCAGTTTTTATATTTAGGTTTCTACTGTTCTCTCCTATATAGTTAGATGAATGTGGAACTCTAAATCAAACATGGATTGTAGTAGGTCTTTGAAAATTGACAAAATAAAGGAGTTCTCAGTTTTGTCTCTATGGTTTGTTTCGTCTTCAAGTAGCCCTAGGCACAGACTGTGGAGGCACTTTCATGAGATGGGTTTCCAAGCTTCTAAGAAATAACGAGTTTCCAAAATACCAAGCAAATATTTTTTCACCCAGTTTGATGATACTTTGTGGTAATGATCAGTACACAAATCCCACTTGGCTCACCATATTTTGTTCTTCTAGGTTGAAGCCTTCGCTACAGTAGCAGTTTTTATATTTAGGTTTCCCTCTGTTCTCTCCTGTGTAGATAGTTGAATTTGGAACTGTAAATCCAACATGGTTTTTAGTAGCTTTTTGAAACTTGACAAAATAAAGGCGTTCTCAGTTTTGTCTCTATGGATTGTTTCCTCTTCTATTAGCCCTAGGCACACACTGTGGAAAAGCACTTTCATTGAGAGAGGGTTGCAAAGCTTCTAAGAAATAACGAGTTTCCGAAATACCAGCAAATATTTTTCACCCAATCTTGATGATACTTGGTCGTAATGATCAGTACACAGATCCCACTTGGTCACCAAATTTTGTTCTTCTAGGTTGAAATGTTCCTTACAGTAGCCGTTTTAATATTTAGGTTTCCCTCTGTTCTCTCATATATAGATAGATGAATTTGGAACTCTAAATCCAACATGGTTTGTAGTAGCTCTTTGAAACTTGACAAAATAAAGGAGTTCTGAGTTTTGTCTCTATGGTTTGTTTCCTCTTCACGTAGCCCTATGCGCACACTGTGGAAAAGCACTTTCATTGAGAGGGGTTACCAAGCTTCTAAGAAATAACGAGTTCCGAAGTACCAGCAAATATTTTTTCACCCAATCTTGATGATAACTTGTTGCTAATGATCAGTACACAAATCCCACTGTGCTCACCAAATTTTATTCTTCTAGGTTGAAGCGTTCGTCTACAGTAGCAGGTTTTATATTTAGGTTTCTCTCTGTTGTCTCCTATATAGTGAGATGAATGTGGAACTCTAAATCCAACATGGATTGTAGTAGCTCTTTGAAACTTGACAAAATAAAGGAGTTCTCAGTTTTTGTCTCTATGGTTTGTTTCCTCTTCAAGTAGACCTAGGCACAGACTGTGGAAAAGCACTTTCATTGAGAGTGGTTCCCAAGCTTCTAAGAAATTCCAAGTTTCTGAAAACACACCCCAAATATTTTTCACCCAAACTTGATGATACTTGGTGGTAATGATAAGTACACAAATCCCACTTGGCTCACCAAATTTTGTTCTTCTAGGTTGAAGCTTTCCTCTACAGTAGCAGTTTTTATATTTAGGTTTCCCTCTGTTCTCTCCTATATAGATAGATGAATTTGGAACTCTAAATCCAACATGGTTTGTAGTAGCTCTTTGAACTTGACAAAATAAAAGAGTTCTCAGTTTTGTCTCTATGGTTTGTTTCCTCTTCAAGTAGCCCTAGGCACAGACTGTGGAAAGCACTTTCATTGAGATGGGTTGCCAAGCTTCTAAGGAATAAGGAGTTTCCAAAATACCAGCAAATATTGTTTAACCCAATCTTGATGATACTTGGTGGTAATGATCAGTACACAAATCCCACTTGGTTCACCAAATTTTGTTCTTCTAGGTTGAAGCGTTCGTCTACAATAGCAGTTTTTATATATAGGTTTCCCTGTGTACTCTCCTATATAGATAGATGAATTTGCAACTCTAAATCCAACATGGTTTATAGTAGCTCTTTGAAACTTGACAAAATAAAGGAGTTCTCAGTTTTGTCTCTATGGTTTGTTTCCTCTTCAAGTAGCCCTAGGCACAGACTGTGGAAAAGCACTTTCATTGATTGGGGTTGCAAAGCTTGTAAGAAATAACGAGTTTCCGAAATACCAGCAAATATTTTTTCACCCAATCTTGATGATACTGGGTGGTAATGATCAGTACACAAATTCCACTTGGCACACCAAATTTTGTTCTTCTAGGTTGAAGCGTTCGTGTACAGTAGCAGTTTTTATATTTAGGTTTCACTCTGTTCTCTCATATATAGATAGATGAATTTGGAACTCTAAATCCAACATGATTTGTAGTAGCTCTTTGAAACTTGACAAAATAAAGGAGTTCTCAGTTTTGTCTCTATGGTTTGTTTCCTCTTCAAGTAGTCCTAGGCACAGACTGTGGAAGCACTTTAATTAAGATGGTTGCCAAGCTTCTAAGAAATAACAAATTTCCGAAATACCAGCAAATATTTTTTCACCCAATCTTGATGATACTTGGTGGTAATGATCAGTACACAAATCCCACTTGGCTCACCAAATTTTGTTCTTCTAGGTTGAAGCGTTCGTCTACAGTAGCAGTTTTTATATTTAGGATTCTCTCTGTTCTCTCCTATATAGATAGATGAATTTGGAACTCTAAATCCAACATGGTTTGTAGTAGCTCTTTGAAACTTGAGAAAATAAAGGAGTTCTCAGTTTTGTCTCTATGGTTTGTTTCCTCTTCAAGTAGCCCTAGGCACAGACTGTGGTAAAGCACTTTCATTGAGAGGGGTTGCCAAACTTCTAAAAATTTCGAGATTCCGAAATAGCAGCAAATATTTTTACACCCAATCTTGATGATACTTGTTGCTAAAGATCAGTACACAAATCCCACTTGGCTCACCAAATTTTGTTCTTCTAGGTTGAAGCGTTCGTCTACAGTAGCAGTTTTTATATTTAGGTTTCACTCTGTTCTCTCATATATACATAGATGAATTTGGAACTCTAAATCCAACATGGTTTGTATTAGCTCTTTGAAACTTGACAAAATAAAGGAGTTCTCAGTTTTTTCTCTATGGTTTGTTTCCTCTTCAAGTAGCCCTAGGCACAGACTCTGGAAAAGCACTTTCATTGAGATGGGTTGCCAAGCTTCTAAGAAATAACGAGTTTCCGAAATACCAGCAAATATTTTTTCACACAATCTTGTTGATACTTGGTGGTAATGATCAGTACACAAATCCCACTTGGCTCTCCAAATTTTGTTCTTCTAGGTTGAAGCGTTCGTCTACAGTAGCAGTTTTTATATTTAGGTTTCTCTCTGTTCTCTCCTATATAGATAGATGAATTTGGAACTCTAAATCCAACATGGTTTGTAGTAGCTCTTTGAAACTTGACAAAATAAAGAGGTCTCATATTTGTCTCTATGGTTTGTTTCCTCTTCAAGTAGCCCTAGGCACAGACTGTGGAAAAGCACTTTCATTGAGAGGGGTTGCCAAGCTTCTAAGAAATAACGAGTTTCCGAAATACCAGCAAATATTTTTTCATCCAATCTTGATGATACTTGGTGGTAATGATCAGTACACAAATCCCACTTGGCTCACCAAATTTTGTTCTTCTAGGTTGAAGCGTTCGTATACAGTAGCAGTTTTTATATTTAGGTTTTCCTCTGTTCTCTCCTATATAGATAGATGAATTTGGAACTCTAAATCCAACATGGTTTGTAGTAGCTCTTTGAAACATGACAAAACAAAGCAGTTCTCAGGTTTCTCTCTATGGATTGTTTCCTCTTCAAGTAGCCCTAGGCACAGACTGTGGAAAGCACTTTCATTGAGATGGGTTGCCAAGCTTCTAAGAAACAACGCGTTTCCGAAATACCAGCAAATATTTTTTCACACAATCTTGTTGATACTTGGTGGTAATGATCAGTACACAAATACCACTTGGCTCACCAAATTTAGTTCTTCTAGGTTGAAGCGTTCGTGTACAGTAGCAGTTTTTATATTTAGGTTTCCCTCTGTTCTCTCCTATATAGATAGATGAATTTGGAACTCTAAATCCAACATGGTTTGTAGTAGCTCTTTGAAACTTGACAAAATGAAGGAGTTCTCAGATTTGTCTCTATGGTTTGTTTCCTCTTCAAGTAGCCCTAGGCACAGAATGTGGAAAAGCACTTTCATTGAGAGGGGTTGCCAAGCTTCTAAGAAATAACTAGTTTCCGAAATACCAGCAAATATTTTTTCACCAAACCTTGATGATACTTGGTGGTAATGATCAGTACACAAATCCCACTTGGCTCACCAAATTTTGTTCTTCTAGGTTGAAGCGTTCGTGTACAGTAGCAGTTTTTATATTTAGGTTTCCCTCTGTTCTCTCCTATATAGATAGATGAATTTGGAAGTCTAAATCCAACATGGTTTGTAGTAGCTCTTTGAAACTTGAAAAAATAAAGGAGTTCTCAGTTTTGTCTCTAAGGTTTGTTTCCTTTTCAAGTAGCCCTATGCACAGACTGTGGAAAACACTTTCATTGAGATGGGTTGCCAAGCTTCTAAGAAATAACGAGATTCCCAAATACCAGCAAATATTTTTTCACCCAATCTTGATGATAGTTGGTGGTCATGATAAGTACACTAATCCCACTAGGCTCACCAAATTTTGTTCTTCTAGGTTGCAGCGCTCGTCTACAGTAGCAGTTTTTATATTTAGGTTTCCCTCTGTTCTCTCCTATTTAGATAGATGAATTTGGAACTCTAAATCCAACATGGTTTGTAGTAGCTCTTTGAAACTTGACAAAATGAAGGAGTTCTCAGTTTTTTCTCTATGGTTTGTTTCCTCTTCAAGTAGCCCTAGGCACAGACTGTGGAAAAGCACTTTCATTGAGAGGGGTTGCCAAGCTTCTAAGAAATTACGAGTTTCCGAAATACCAGCAAATATTTTTTCACCCAATCTTGATGATACATGGTGGTAATGATCAGTACACAAATCTCACTTGGCTCACCAAATTTTGTTCTTCTAGGTTGAAGCGTTCGTCTACAGTTGCAGTTTTTATATTTAGGTTTCCCTCTGTTCTCTCCTGTATAGATAGATGAATTTGGAACTCAAAATCCAACATGGTTTGTAGTAGCTCTTTGAAAATTGACAAAATAAAGGAGTTCTCAGTTTTGTCTCTATGGATTGTTTCCTCTTCAAGTAGCCCTAGGCACACACAGTGGAAAAGCACTTTTAATGAGAGGGGTTGCCAAGCTTCTAGGAAATAACGAGTTTCCGAAATACCAGCAAATATTTTTTCACCCAATCTTGATGATACTTGGTGGTAATGATCAGTACACAAATCCCACTTGGCTCACCAAATTTTGTTCTTCTAGGTTGAAGCGTTTGTCTACAGTAGCGGTTTTTATATTTAGGTATCCCTCTGTTCTCTCCTATATAGATAGATGAATTTGGAACTCTAAATCAAACATGGTTGGTAGTAGCTCTTTGAAACTTGACAAAATAAAGGAGTTCTCATTTTTGTCTCTATGGTTTGTTTCCTCTTCAAGTAGCCCTAGGCACAGACTGTGGAAAAGCACTTTCATTGAGAGGGGTTGCCAAGCTTCTAAGAAATAACGAGTTTCCGAAATACCAGCAAATATTTTTTCACCCAATCTTGATGATACTTGGTGGTAATGATCAGTACACAAGTCCCACTTTGCTCACCAAATTTTGTTCTTCTAGGTTGAAGCATTCGTCTACAGTAGCAGTTTTTATATTTAGGTTTCCCTCTGTTCTCTCCTATTTAGATAGATGAATTTGGAACTCTAAATCCAAAATGGATTGTAATAGCTCTTTGAAAATTGACAAAATAAAGGAGTTCTCAGTTTTGTCTCTATGGTTTGTTTCCTTTTCAAGTAGCCCTAGGCACAGACTGTGGAAAAGCACTTTCATTGAGAGGGGTTGCCAAGCTTCTAAGAAATAACGAGTCCGAAATACCCGAAAATATGTTTTCACCCAATCTTGATGATAATTGGTGGTAATGATGAGTATACAAATCCCACGTGGCTCACCAAATTTTGTTCTTCTAGGTTGAAGCGTTCGTCTACAGTAGCAGTTTTTATATTTAGGTTTCACTCTGTTCTCTCCTATATAGATAGATGAATTTGGAACTCTAAATACAACATGGTTTGTAGTAGCTCTTTGAAACTTGACAAAATAAAGGAGTTCTCAGTTTTGTCTCTATGGTTTGTTTCCTCTTCAAGTAGCCCTAGGCACAGACTGTGGAAAAGCACTTTCATTGAGAGGGGTTGCCAAGCTTCTAAGAAATAACGAGTTTCCGAAATACCAGCAAATATTATTTCAGCCAATCTTGATGATACCTGTTGCTGATGATCAGTACACAAATCCCACTTGGCTCACCAAATTCTGTTCTTCTAGGTTGAAGCGTTCGTCTACAGTAGCAGTTTTTATATTTAGGTTTCCCTCTGTTCTCTCCTATATAGATAGATGAATTTGGAACTCTAAATCCAACATGGTTTTTAGTAGCTCTTTGAAACTTGACAAAATGAAGGAGTTCTCAGTTTTTTCTCTATGGTTTGTTTCCTCTTCAAGTAGCCCTAGGCACAGACTGTGGAAAAGCACTTTCATTGAGAGGGGTTGCCAAGCTTCTAAGAAATTACGTGTTTCCGAAATACCAGCAAATATTTTTTCACCCAAACTTGATGATACATGGTGGTAATGATCAGTACACAAATCCCACTTGGCTCACTAAATTTTGTTCTTCTAGGTTGAAGCGTTCGTCTACAGTAGCAGTTTTTATATTTAGGTTTCCCTCTGTTCTCTAATGTATAGATAGATGAATTTGGAACTCTAAATCCAACATGGTTTGTAGTAGCTCTTTGAAAATTGACAAAATAAAGAAGTTCTCAGTTTTGTCTCTATGGATTGTTTCCTCTTCAAGTGGCCCTAGGCACACACAGTGGAAAAGCACTTTTATTGAGAGGGGTTGCCAAGCTTCTAAGAAATAACGAGTTTCCGAATACCAGCAAATATTTTTTCACCCAATCTTGATGATACTTGGTGGTAATGATCAGTACACAAATCCCACTTGGCTCACCAAATTTTGTTCTTCTAGGTTGAAGCGTTCGTCTACAGTAGCGGTTTTTATGTTTAGTTATCCCTCTGTTCTCTCCTATATAGATAGATGAATTTGGAACTCTAAATCCAACATGGTTGGTAGTAGCTCTTTGAAACTTGACAAAATAAAGAAGTTCTCAGTTTTGTCTCTATGGTTTGTTTCCTCTTCAAGTAGCCCTAGGCACAGACTGTGGAAAACACTTTCATTGAGATGGGTTGCCAAGCTTCTAAGAAATAACGAGATTCCCAAATACCAGCAAATATTTTTTCACCCAATCTTGATGATAGTTGGTGGTAATGATCAGTACACTAATCCCACTAGGCTCACCAAATTTTGTTCTTCTAGGTTGAAGGTCTACAGTAGCAGTTTTTATATTTAGGTTTCCCTCTTTTCTCTCCTCTATAGATAGATGAATTTGGAACTCTAAATCCAACATGGATTGTAGTAGCTCTTTGAAAATTGACAAAATAAAGGAGTTCTCAGTTTTGTCTCTATGGTTTGTTTCCTTTTCAAGTAGCCCTAGGCACAGACTGTGGAAAAGCACTTTCATTGAGAGGGTTGTCAAGCTTCTAAAAAATAACGACTCCGAAATACCCGCAAATATTTTTTCACCCAATCTTGATGATAATTGGTGGTAATGATGAGTACACAAATCCCACTTGGCTCACCAAATTTTGTTCTTCTAGGTTGAAGCGTTCGTCTACAGTAGCAGTTTTTATATTTAGGTTTCACTCTGTTCTCTCCTATATAGATAGATGAATTTGGAACTCTAAATACAACATGGTTTGTAGTAGCTCTTTGAAACTTGACAAAATAAAGGAGTTCTCAGTTTTGTCTCTATGGTTTGTTTCCTCTTCAAGTAGCCCTAGGCACAGACTGTGGAAAAGTACTTTCATTGAGAGGGGTTGCCAAGCTTCTAAGAAATAACGAGTTTCCGAAATACCAGCAAATATTTTTTCAGCCAATCTTGATGATACCTGTTGCTGATGATCAGTACACAAATCCCACTTGGCTCACGAAATTCTGTTCTTCTAGGTTGAAGCGCTCGTCTACAGTAGCAGTTTTTATATTTAGGTTTCCCTCTGTTCTCTCCTATATAGATAGATGAATTTGGAACTCTAAATCCAACATGGTTTGTAGTAGCTCTTTGAAACTTGACAAAATGAAGGAGTTCTCAGTTTTTTCTCTATGGTTTGTTTCCTCTTCAAGTAGCCCTAGGCACAGACTGTGGAAAAGCACTTTCATTGAGAGGGGTTACCAATCTTCTAAGAAATTATGAATTTCTGAAATACCAGCAAATATTTTTTCACCCAATCTTGATGATACTTGGTGGTAATGATCAGTACACAAATCCCACTTTCCTCACCAAATTTTGTTCTTCTAGGTTGAAGCATTCGTCTACAGTAGCAGTTTTTATATTTAGGTTTCCCTCTGTTCTCTCCTATTTAGATAGATGAATTTGGAACTCTAAATCCAACATGGTTTTTAGTAGCTCTTTGAAACTTGACAAAATAAAGTAGTTCTCAGTTTTGTCTCTATGGTTTGTTTCCTCTTCAAGTAGCCCTAGGCACAGACTGAGGAAAAGCATTTAATTGAGAGGGGTTGCCAAGCTTCTAAGAAATAACGAGTTTCCGAAATACCAGCAAATATTTTTTTCAGCCAAACTTGATGATACTTGTTGCTGATGATCAGTACACAAATCCCACTTGGCTCACCAAATTCTGTTCTTCTAGGTTGAAGCGTTCGTCTACAGAAGCAGTTTTTTTATTTAGGTTTCCCTCTGTTTTCTCCTATATAGATAGATAAATTTGGAACTCTAAATCCAACATGGTTTGTAGTAGCTCTTTGAAACGTGAGAAAATAAAGGAGCTCTCAATTTTGTCTCTATGGTTTGTTTCCTCTTCAAGTAGCCCTAGGCACAGACTGAGGAAAAGCACTTTCATTGAGAGGGGTTGCCAAGCTTCTAAGAAATAACGAGTTTCCGAAATACCAGCAAATATTTTTTCACCCAAACTTGATGATACATGGTGGTAATGATCAGTACACAAATCCCACTTGGCTCACTAAATTTTGTTCTTCTAGGTTGAAGCGTTCGTCTACAGTAGCAGTTTTTATATTTAGGTTTCCCTCTGTTCTCTAATGTATAGATAGATGAATTTGGAACTCTAAATCCAACATGGTTTGTAGTAGCTCTTTGAAAATTGACAAAATAAAGAAGTTCTCAGTTTTGTCTCTATGGATTGTTTCCTCTTCAAGTGGCCCTAGGCACACACAGTGGAAAAGCACTTTTATTGAGAGGGGTTGCCAAGCTTCTAAGAAATAACGAGTTTCCGAATACCAGCAAATATTTTTTCACCCAATCTTGATGATACTTGGTGGTAATGATCAGTACACAAATCCCACTTGGCTCACCAAATTTTGTTCTTCTAGGTTGAAGCGTTCGTCTACAGTAGCGGTTTTTATGTTTAGTTATCCCTCTGTTCTCTCCTATATAGATAGATGAATTTGGAACTCTAAATCCAACATGGTTGGTAGTAGCTCTTTGAAACTTGACAAAATAAAGAAGTTCTCAGTTTTGTCTCTATGGTTTGTTTCCTCTTCAAGTAGCCCTAGGCACAGACTGTGGAAAACACTTTCATTGAGATGGGTTGCCAAGCTTCTAAGAAATAACGAGATTCCCAAATACCAGCAAATATTTTTTCACCCAATCTTGATGATAGTTGGTGGTAATGATCAGTACACTAATCCCACTAGGCTCACCAAATTTTGTTCTTCTAGGTTGAAGCGTTCGTCTACAGTAGCAGTTTTTATATTTAGGTTTCCCTCTTTTCTCTCCTCTATAGATAGATGAATTTGGAACTCTAAATCCAACATGGATTGTAGTAGCTCTTTGAAAATTGACAAAATAAAGGAGTTCTCAGTTTTGTCTCTATGGTTTGTTTCCTTTTCAAGTAGCCCTAGGCACAGACTGTGGAAAAGCACTTTCATTGAGAGGGGTTGTCAAGCTTCTAAAAAATAACGACTCCGAAATACCCGCAAATATTTTTTCACCCAATCTTGATGATAATTGGTGGTAATGATGAGTACACAAATCCCACTTGGCTCACCAAATTTTGTTCTTCTAGGTTGAAGCGTTCGTCTACAGTAGCAGTTTTTATATTTAGGTTTCACTCTGTTCTCTCCTATATAGATAGATGAATTTGGAACTCTAAATACAACATGGTTTGTAGTAGCTCTTTGAAACTTGACAAAATAAAGGAGTTCTCAGTTTTGTCTCTATGGTTTGTTTCCTCTTCAAGTAGCCCTAGGCACAGACTGTGGAAAAGTACTTTCATTGAGAGGGGTTGCCAAGCTTCTAAGAAATAACGAGTTTCCGAAATACCAGCAAATATTTTTTCAGCCAATCTTGATGATACCTGTTGCTGATGATCAGTACACAAATCCCACTTGGCTCACGAAATTCTGTTCTTCTAGGTTGAAGCGCTCGTCTACAGTAGCAGTTTTTATATTTAGGTTTCCCTCTGTTCTCTCCTATATAGATAGATGAATTTGGAACTCTAAATCCAACATGGTTTGTAGTAGCTCTTTGAAACTTGACAAAATGAAGGAGTTCTCAGTTTTTTCTCTATGGTTTGTTTCCTCTTCAAGTAGCCCTAGGCACAGACTGTGGAAAAGCACTTTCATTGAGAGGGGTTACCAATCTTCTAAGAAATTATGAATTTCTGAAATACCAGCAAATATTTTTTCACCCAATCTTGATGATACTTGGTGGTAATGATCAGTACACAAATCCCACTTTCCTCACCAAATTTTGTTCTTCTAGGTTGAAGCATTCGTCTACAGTAGCAGTTTTTATATTTAGGTTTCCCTCTGTTCTCTCCTATTTAGATAGATGAATTTGGAACTCTAAATCCAACATGGTTTTTAGTAGCTCTTTGAAACTTGACAAAATAAAGTAGTTCTCAGTTTTGTCTCTATGGTTTGTTTCCTCTTCAAGTAGCCCTAGGCACAGACTGAGGAAAAGCATTTAATTGAGAGGGGTTGCCAAGCTTCTAAGAAATAACGAGTTTCCGAAATACCAGCAAATATTTTTTTCAGCCAAACTTGATGATACTTGTTGCTGATGATCAGTACACAAATCCCACTTGGCTCACCAAATTCTGTTCTTCTAGGTTGAAGCGTTCGTCTACAGAAGCAGTTTTTTTATTTAGGTTTCCCTCTGTTTTCTCCTATATAGATAGATAAATTTGGAACTCTAAATCCAACATGGTTTGTAGTAGCTCTTTGAAACGTGAGAAAATAAAGGAGCTCTCAATTTTGTCTCTATGGTTTGTTTCCTCTTCAAGTAGCCCTAGGCACAGACTGAGGAAAAGCACTTTCATTGAGAGGGGTTGCCAAGCTTCTAAGAAATAACGAGTTTCCGAAATACCAGCAAATATTTTTTCACCCAAACTTGATGATACATGGTGGTAATGATCAGTACACAAATCCCACTTGGCTCACTAAATTTTGTTCTTCTAGGTTGAAGCGTTCGTCTACAGTAGCAGTTTTTATATTTAGGTTTCCCTCTGTTCTCTAATGTATAGATAGATGAATTTGGAACTCTAAATCCAACATGGTTTGTAGTAGCTCTTTGAAAATTGACAAAATAAAGAAGTTCTCAGTTTTGTCTCTATGGATTGTTTCCTCTTCAAGTGGCCCTAGGCACACACAGTGGAAAAGCACTTTTATTGAGAGGGGTTGCCAAGCTTCTAAGAAATAACGAGTTTCCGAATACCAGCAAATATTTTTTCACCCAATCTTGATGATACTTGGTGGTAATGATCAGTACACAAATCCCACTTGGCTCACCAAATTTTGTTCTTCTAGGTTGAAGCGTTCGTCTACAGTAGCGGTTTTTATGTTTAGTTATCCCTCTGTTCTCTCCTATATAGATAGATGAATTTGGAACTCTAAATCCAACATGGTTGGTAGTAGCTCTTTGAAACTTGACAAAATAAAGAAGTTCTCAGTTTTGTCTCTATGGTTTGTTTCCTCTTCAAGTAGCCCTAGGCACAGACTGTGGAAAACACTTTCATTGAGATGGGTTGCCAAGCTTCTAAGAAATAACGAGATTCCCAAATACCAGCAAATATTTTTTCACCCAATCTTGATGATAGTTGGTGGTAATGATCAGTACACTAATCCCACTAGGCTCACCAAATTTTGTTCTTCTAGGTTGAAGCGTTCGTCTACAGTAGCAGTTTTTATATTTAGGTTTCCCTCTTTTCTCTCCTCTATAGATAGATGAATTTGGAACTCTAAATCCAACATGGATTGTAGTAGCTCTTTGAAAATTGACAAAATAAAGGAGTTCTCAGTTTTGTCTCTATGGTTTGTTTCCTTTTCAAGTAGCCCTAGGCACAGACTGTGGAAAAGCACTTTCATTGAGAGGGGTTGTCAAGCTTCTAAAAAATAACGACTCCGAAATACCCGCAAATATTTTTTCACCCAATCTTGATGATAATTGGTGGTAATGATGAGTACACAAATCCCACTTGGCTCACCAAATTTTGTTCTTCTAGGTTGAAGCGTTCGTCTACAGTAGCAGTTTTTATATTTAGGTTTCACTCTGTTCTCTCCTATATAGATAGATGAATTTGGAACTCTAAATACAACATGGTTTGTAGTAGCTCTTTGAAACTTGACAAAATAAAGGAGTTCTCAGTTTTGTCTCTATGGTTTGTTTCCTCTTCAAGTAGCCCTAGGCACAGACTGTGGAAAAGTACTTTCATTGAGAGGGGTTGCCAAGCTTCTAAGAAATAACGAGTTTCCGAAATACCAGCAAATATTTTTTCAGCCAATCTTGATGATACCTGTTGCTGATGATCAGTACACAAATCCCACTTGGCTCACGAAATTCTGTTCTTCTAGGTTGAAGCGCTCGTCTACAGTAGCAGTTTTTATATTTAGGTTTCCCTCTGTTCTCTCCTATATAGATAGATGAATTTGGAACTCTAAATCCAACATGGTTTGTAGTAGCTCTTTGAAACTTGACAAAATGAAGGAGTTCTCAGTTTTTTCTCTATGGTTTGTTTCCTCTTCAAGTAGCCCTAGGCACAGACTGTGGAAAAGCACTTTCATTGAGAGGGGTTACCAATCTTCTAAGAAATTATGAATTTCTGATATACCAGCAAATATTTTTTCACCCAATCTTGATGATACTTGGTGGTAATGATCAGTACACAAATCCCACTTTCCTCACCAAATTTTGTTCTTCTAGGTTGAAGCATTCGTCTACAGTAGCAGTTTTTATATTTAGGTTTCCCTCTGTTCTCTCCTATTTAGATAGATGAATTTGGAACTCTAAATCCAACATGGTTTTTAGTAGCTCTTTGAAACTTGACAAAATAAAGTAGTTCTCAGTTTTGTCTCTATGGTTTGTTTCCTCTTCAAGTAGCCCTAGGCACAGACTGAGGAAAAGCATTTAATTGAGAGGGGTTGCCAAGCTTCTAAGAAATAACGAGTTTCCGAAATACCAGCAAATATTTTTTTCAGCCAAACTTGATGATACTTGTTGCTGATGATCAGTACACAAATCCCACTTGGCTCACCAAATTCTGTTCTTCTAGGTTGAAGCGTTCGTCTACAGAAGCAGTTTTTTTATTTAGGTTTCCCTCTGTTTTCTCCTATATAGATAGATAAATTTGGAACTCTAAATCCAACATGGTTTGTAGTAGCTCTTTGAAACGTGAGAAAATAAAGGAGCTCTCAATTTTGTCTCTATGGTTTGTTTCCTCTTCAAGTAGCCCTAGGCACAGACTGAGGAAAAGCACTTTCATTGAGAGGGGTTGCCAAGCTTCTAAGAAATAACGAGTTTCCGAAATACCAGCAAATATGTTTTCAGCCAATCTTGATGATACTTGTTGCTGATGATCAGTACACAAATCCCACTTGGCTCACCAAATTCTGTTCTTCTAGGTTGAAGCGTTCGTCTACAGTAGCAGTTTTTATATTTAGGTTTCCCTCTGTTCTCTCATATATAGATAGATGAATTTGGAAATCTAAATCCAACATGGTTTGTAGTAGCTCTTTGAAACTTGACAAAATTAAGGAGTTCTCAGTTTTGTCTCTATGGTTTGTTTTTTCTTCAAGTAGCCCTAGGCACAGACTGTGGAAAAGCACTTTAATTGAGAGGGGTATCCAAGCTTCTAAGAAATTACAAGTTTCCGAAATACCAGCAAATATTTTTTCACCCAATCTTGATGATACTTGGTGGTAATGATCAGTACACAAATCCCACTTGCCTGACCAAATTTTGTTCTTCTAGGTTGAAGCGTTCGTCTACAGTAGCAGTTTTTATATTTAGGTTTCCCTCTGTTCTCTCCTATATAGATATATGAATTTGGAACTCTAAATCCCACATGGTTTGTAGT
>NW_027510818.1:0-30686 GCF_048772815.1 Callospermophilus lateralis
TTCTCTCCTATATAGATAGATGAATTTGGAACTCTAAATCCAACATGGTTTGTAGTAGCTCTTTGAAACTTGACAAAATAAAGGAGTTCTCAGTTTTGTCTCAATGGTTTGTTTCCTCTTCAAGTAGCCCTAGGGACAGACTGTGGAAAAGCACTTTCATTGAGAGGGGTTGCCAAGCTTATAAGAAATTACTAGTTTCCGAAATACCAGCAAATATTTCTTCACCCAAACTTGATGATACTTGGTGGTAATGATCATTACACAAAATCCCACTTGGCTCAGCAAATTTTGTTCTTCTAGGTTGAAGCGTTCGTCTACAGTAGCAGTTTTTATATTTAGGTTTCTCTCTGTTCTCTCCTATATAGATAGATGAATTTGGAACTCTAAATTCAACATGGTTTGTAGTAGCACTTTGAAATATGACAAAATAAAGGATTTCTCAGTTTTGTCTCTATGGTTTGTTTCCTCTTCAAGTAGCCCTAGGAACACACTGTGGAAAAGCACTTTCATTGAGATGGTCTGCCAAGCTTCTAGAAATAACGAGTTTCCGAAATACCAGCAAATATTTTTTCACCCAATCTTGATGATACTTGGTGCTAATGATCAGTACACAAATCCCACTTGGCTCACCAAATTTTGTTCTTCTAGGTTGAAGCGTTCGTCTACAGTAGCAGTTTTTATATTTAGGTTTCCCTCTGTTCTCTCCTATATAGTTAGATGAATTTGGAACTCTAAATCCAACATGGTTTATAGTAGCTCTTTGAAATATGACAAAATAAAGGATTTCTCAGTTTTGTCTCTATGGTTTGTTTCCTCTTCAATTAGCCCTAGGCACCCACTGTGGAAAAGCACTTTCATTGAGATGGTCTGCCAAGCTTCTAAGAAATAACGAGTTTCCGAAATACCAGCAAATATTTTTTCACCCAATCTTGATGATACTTGTTGCTAATGATCAGTACACAAATCCCACTTGGCTCACCAAATTTTGTTCTTCTAGGTTGAAGCGTTCGTCTACAGTAGCAGTTTTTATATTTAGGTTTCTCTCTTTTCTCTCCTATATAGTTAGATGAATTTGGAACTCTAAATCCAACATGGTTTGTAGTAACTCTTTGAAACTTGACAAAATAAAGGAGTTCTCAGTTTTGTCTCTATGGTTTGTTTCCTCTTCAAGTAGCCTTAGGAAAAACTGTGGAAAAGCACTTTCATTGAGATGATCTGCCAAGCTTCTAAGAAATAACGAGTTTCCGAAATAGCAGGAAATATTTTTTCACCCATTCTTGATCATTGGTGGTAATGATCAGTACACAAATCTCACTTGGCTCACCAAATTTTGTTCTTCTAGGTTGAAGCGTTCGTCTACAGTAGCAGTTTTTATATTTAGGTTTCATTCTGTTTTCTCATATATAGATAGATGAATTTTGAACTCTAAATCCAACATGGTTTGTAGTAGCTCTTTGAAACTTGACAAAATAAAGGAGTTCTCAGTTTTGTCTCTATGGTTTGTTTCCTCTTCAAGTAGCCCTAGGCACAGACTGTGGAAAAGCACTTTCATTGAGAGGGGTTGCCAAGCTTCTAAGAAATAACGAGTTTCCAAAATACCAGCAAATATTTTTTCACCCAAACTTAATGATACTTGTTGCTACTGATCAGTACACAAATCCCACTTGGCTCACCAAATTTTGTTCTTCTACGTTGAAGCGTTCGTCTACAGTAGCAGTTTTTATATTTAGGTTTCTTTCTGTTCTCTCCTATATAGTTAGATGAATTTGGAACTCTAAATCCAACATGGTTTGTAGTAGCTCTTTGAAACTTGACAAAATAAAGGAGTTCTCAGTTTTGTCTCTATGGTTTCTTTCCTCTTCAAGTAGCCCTAGGCACACACTGTGGAAAAGCACTTTCATTGAGATGGTTTGCCAAGCTTCTAAGAAATAACGAGTTTCCGAAATACCAGCAAATATTTTTTCACCCAATCTTGATGATACGTGGTGGTAATAATCAGTACACAAATCCCACTTGGCTCACCAAATTTTGTTCTTCTAGGTTGAAGCGTTCGTCTACAGTATCAGTTTTTATATTTAGTTTTCCCTCTGTTCTCTCATATATAGATAGATGAATTTGGAACTCAAAATCCAACATGGTTTGTACTAGCTCTTTGAAACTTGACAAAATAAAGGAGTTCTCAGTTTTGTCTCTATGGTTTGTTTCGTGTTCAAGTAGCCCTAAGCACACACTGTGGAAAAGCACTTTCATTGAGATGGTCTGCCAAGCTTCTAAGAAATAACGAGTTTCCGAAATACCAGCAAATATTTTTTCATCCAATCTTGAAGATACTTGATGGTAATGATCAGTACACAAATCCCACTTGGCTCACCAAATTTTGTTCTTCTAGGTTGAAGCGTTCATCTACAGTAGCAGTTTTTATATTTAGGTTTCCCTCTGTTCTCTCCTATATAGATAGATGAATTTGCAACTCTAAATAAAACATGGTTTGTAGTAGGTCTTTGAAACTTGACAAAATAAAGGAGTTCTCAGTTTTGTCCCTATGGTTTGTTTAATCTTCAAGTAGCCCTAGGCACAGACTGTGGAAAGCACTTTCATTGAGAGGGGTTGAAAAGCTTCTAAGAAATAACGAGTTTCCGAAATACCAGCAAATATTTTTTCACCCAAACTTGATGATACTTGGTGGTAATAATCAGTACACAAATCGCACTTGGCTCACCAAATTTTGTTCATCTAGGTTGAAGCGTTCGTCTATAGTAGCAGTTTTTATATTTAGTTTTCCCTCTGTTCTCTCATATATAGATAGATGAATTTGGAACTCAAAATCCAACATGGTTTGTACTAGCTCTTTGAAACTTGACAAAATAAAGGAGTTCTCAGTTTTGTCTCTATGGTTTGTTTCGTGTTCAAGTAGCCTTAGGCACACACTGTGGAAAAGCACTTTCATTGAGATGGTCTGCCAAGCTTCTAAGAAATAACGAGTTTCCAAAATACCAGCAAATATTTTTTCACCCAATCTTGATGATACTTGGTGGTAATGATCAGTACACAAATCCCACTTGGCTCACCAAATTTTGTTCTTCTAGGATGAAGCGTTCATCTACAGTAGCAGTTTTTATATTTAGGTTTCCCTCTGTTCTCTCCTACATAGATAGATGAATTTGGAACTCTAAATCCAACATGGTTTGTAGTAGCTCTTTGAAACTGGACAAAATAAAGGAGTTCTCAGTTTTGTCTCTATGGTTTGTTTCGTCTTCAAGTAGCCCTAGGCACAGACTGTGGATCAGCACTTTCATTGTGAGGGTTGCCAATCTTCTAAGAAATAACGGGTTTCCGAAATACCAGCAAATATTTTTTCACCCAATCTTGATGATACTTTGTGGTAATGATCAGTACACAAATCCCACTTGGCTCACCAAATTTTGTTCTTCTAGGTTGAAGCGTTCGTCTACAGTAGCAGTTTTTATATTTAGGTTTCCATCTGTTCTCTCCTATATAGATAGATGAATTTGGAACTCTAAATCCAACATGGTTTGTAGTAGCTCTTTGAAACTGGACAAAATAAAGGAGTTCTCAGTTTTGTCTCTATGGTTTGTTTCGTCTTCAAGTAGCCCTAGGCACAGACTGTGGATCAGCACTTTCATTGAGAGGGGTTGCCAATCTTCTAAGAAATAACGAATTTCCGAAATACCAGCAAATATTTTTTCACCCAATCTTGATGATACTTGGTGGTAATGATCAGTACACAAATCCCACTTGGCTCACCAAATTTTGTTCTTCTAGGTTGAAGCGTTCGTCTACAGTAGCAGTTTTTATATTTAGGTTTCCCTCTGTTCTCTCCTATATAGTTAGATGAATTTGGAACTCTAAATCCAACATGGTTTATAGTAGCTCTTTGAAATATGACAAAATAAAGGATTTCTCAGTTTTGTCTCTATGGTTTGTTTCCTCTTCAATTAGCCCTAGGCACACACTGTGGAAAAGCACTTTCATTGAGATGGTCTGCCAAGCTTCTAGGAAATAACGAGTTTCCGAAATACCAGCAAATATTTTTTCACCCAATCTTGATGATACTTGTTGCTAATGATCAGTACACAAATCCCACTTGGCTCACCAAATTTTGTTCTTCTAGGTTGAAGCGTTCGTCTACAGTAGCAGTTTTTATATTTAGGTTTCTCTCTTTTCTCTCCTATATAGTTAGATGAATTTGGAACTCTAAATCCAACATGGTTTGTAGTAGCTCTTTGAAACTTGACAAAATAAAGGAGTTCTCAGTTTTGTATCTATGGTTTGTTTCCTCTTCAAGTAGCCTTAGGAAAAACTGTGGAAAAGCACTTTCATTGAGATGATCTGCCAAGCTTCTAAGAAATAACGAGTTTCCGAAATAGCAGCAAATATTTTTTCACCCATTCTTGATCATTGGTGGTAATGATCAGTACACAAATCTCACTTGGCTCACCAAATTTTGTTCTTCTAGGTTGAAGCGTTCGTCTACAGTAGCAGTTTTTATATTTAGGTTTCATTCTGTTCTCTCATATATAGATAGATGAATTTGGAACTCTAAATCCAACATGGTTTGTAGTAGCTCTTTGAAACTTGACAAAATAAAGGAGTTCTCAGTTTTGTCTCTATGGTTTGTTTCCTCTTCAAGGAGCCCTAGGCACAGACTGTGGAAAAGCACTTTCATTTAGAGGGGTTGCCAAGCTTCTAAGAAATAACGAGTTTCCGAAATACCAGCAAATATTTTTTCACCCAATCTTGATAATACTTGGTGGCAATGATCAGTACACAAACCCCACTTGGCTCACCAAATTTTGTTCTTCTAGGTTGAAGCGTTCGTCTTCAGTAGCAGTTTTTATATTTAGGTTTCCCTCTGTTCTCTCCTATATAGTTAGATGAATTTGGAACTCTAAATCCAACATGGTTTGTAGTAGCTCTTTGAACTTGACAAAATAAAGGAGTTCTCAGTTTTGTCTCTATGGTTTGTTTCCTCTTCAAGTAGCCCTAGGCACACACTGTGGAAATGCACTTTCATTGAGAGGGGTTGCCAAGCTTCTAAGAAATAACGAGTTTCAGAAATACCAGCAAATATTTTTTCACCCAATCTTGATGATACTTGGTGCTAATTATCAGTACACATTTCCCACTTGGCTCACCAAATTTTGTTATTCTAGGTTGAAGCGTTCGTCTACAGTAGCAGTTTTTATATATAGGTTTCCCTCTGTTCTCTCCTATATAGATAGATGAATTTGGAACTCTAAATAAAACATGGTTTGTAGTAGGTCTTTGAAACTTGACAAAATAAAGGAGTTCTCAGTTTTGGCTCTATGGTTTGTTTAATCTTCAAATAGCCCTTTTCACAGACTGTGGAAAAGCACTTTCTTTGAGAGGGGTTGCCAAGCTTCTAAGAAATAACGAGTTTCCGAAATACCAGCAAATATTTTTTCACCCAATCTTGATAATACTTGGTGGCAATGATCAGTACATAAACCCCACTTGGCTCACCAAATTTTGTTCTTCTAGGTTGAAGCGTTCATCTACAGCAGCAGTTTTTATATTTAGGTTTCCCTCTGTTCTCTCCTACATAGATAGATGAATTTGGAACTCTAAATCCAACATGGTTTGTAGTAGCTCTTTGAAACTGGACAAAATAAAGGAGTTCTCAGTTTTGTCTCTATGGTTTGTTTCGTCTTCAAGTAGCCCTAGGCACAGACTGTGGATCAGCACTTTCATTGTGAGGGGTTGCCAATCTTCTAAGAAATAACGGGTTTCCGAAATACCAGCAAATATTTTTTCACCCAATCTTGATGATACTTTGTGGTAATGATCAGTACACAAATCCCACTTGGCTCACCAAATTTTGTTCTTCTAGGTTGAAGCGTTCGTCTACAGTAGCAGTTTTTATATTTAGGTTTCCATCTGTTCTCTCCTATATAGATAGATGAATTTGGAACTCTAAATCCAACATGGTTTGTAGTAGCTCTTTGAAACTGGACAAAATAAAGGAGTTCTCAGTTTTGTCTCTATGGTTTGTTTCGTCTTCAAGTAGCCCTAGGCACAGACTGTGGATCAGCACTTTCATTGAGAGGGGTTGCCAATCTTCTAAGAAATAACGAATTTCCGAAATACCAGCAAATATTTTTTCACCCAATCTTGATGATACTTGGTGGTAATGATCAGTACACAAATCCCACTTGGCTCACCAAATTTTGTTCTTCTAGGTTGAAGCGTTCGTCTACAGTAGCAGTTTTTATATTTAGGTTTCCCTCTGTTCTCTCCTATATAGTTAGATGAATTTGGAACTCTAAATCCAACATGGTTTATAGTAGCTCTTTGAAATATGACAAAATAAAGGATTTCTCAGTTTTGTCTCTATGGTTTGTTTCCTCTTCAATTAGCCCTAGGCACACACTGTGGAAAAGCACTTTCATTGAGATGGTCTGCCAAGCTTCTAGGAAATAACGAGTTTCCGAAATACCAGCAAATATTATTTCACCCAATCTTGATGATACTTGTTGCTAATGATCAGTACACAAATCCCACTTGGCTCACCAAATTTTGTTCTTCTAGGTTGAAGCGTTCGTCTACAGTAGCAGTTTTTATATTTAGGTTTCTCTCTTTTCTCTCCTATATAGTTAGATGAATTTGGAACTCTAAATCCAACATGGTTTGTAGTAGCTCTTTGAAACTTGACAAAATAAAGGAGTTCTCAGTTTTGTATCTATGGTTTGTTTCCTCTTCAAGTAGCCTTAGGAAAAACTGTGGAAAAGCACTTTCATTGAGATGATCTGCCAAGCTTCTAAGAAATAACGAGTTTCCGAAATAGCAGCAAATATTTTTTCACCCATTCTTGATCATTGGTGGTAATGATCAGTACACAAATCTCACTTGGCTCACCAAATTTTGTTCTTCTAGGTTGAAGCGTTCGTCTACAGTAGCAGTTTTTATATTTAGGTTTCATTCTGTTCTCTCATATATAGATAGATGAATTTGGAACTCTAAATCCAACATGGTTTGTAGTAGCTCTTTGAAACTTGACAAAATAAAGGAGTTCTCAGTTTTGTCTCTATGGTTTGTTTCCTCTTCAAGGAGCCCTAGGCACAGACTGTGGAAAAGCACTTTCATTGAGAGGGGTTGCCAAGCTTCTAAGAAATAACGAGTTTCCGAAATACCAGCAAATATTTTTTGACCCAATCTTGATAATACTTGGTGGCAATGATCAGTACACAAACCCCACTTGGCTCACCAAATTTTGTTCTTCTAGGTTGAAGCGTTCGTCTTCAGTAGCAGTTTTTATATTTAGGTTTCCCTCTGTTCTCTCCTATATAGTTAGATGAATTTGGAACTCTAAATCCAACATGGTTTGTAGTAGCTCTTTGAAACTTGACAAAATAAAGGAGTTCTCCGTTTTGTCTCTATGGTTTGTTTCGTCTTCAAGTAGCCCTAGGCACAGACTGTGGAAAAGCACTTTCATTGAGAGGGGTTGCCAAGCTTCTAAGAAATAATGAGTTTCAGAAATACCAGCAAATATTTTTTCACCCAATCTTGATGATACTTGGTGCTAATGATCAGTACACATTTCCCACTTGGCTCACCAAATTTTGTTATTCTAGGTTGAAGCGTTCGTCTACAGTAGCAGTTTTTATATATAGGTTTCCCTCTGTTCTCTCCTATATAGATAGATGAATTTGGAACTCTAAATAAAACATGGTTTGTAGTAGGTCTTTGAAACTTGACAAAATAAAGGAGTTCTCAGTTTTGGCTCTATGTTTTGTTTAATCTTCAAGGAGCCCTTTTCACAGACTGTGGAAAAGCACTTTCTTTGAGAGGGGTTGCCAAGCTTCTAAGAAATAACGAGTTTCCGAAATACCAGCAAATATTTTTTCACCCAATCTTGATAATACTTGGTGGCAATGATCAGTACATAAACCCCACTTGGCTCACCAAATTTTGTTCTTCTAGGTTGAAGCGTTCGTCTTCAGTAGCAGTTTTTATATTTAGGTTTCCCTCTGTTCTCTCCTACATAGATAGATGAATTTGGAACTCTAAATCCAACATGGTTTGTAGTAGCTCTTTGAAACTTGACAAAATAAAGGAGTTCTCAGTTCTGTCTCTATGGTTTGATTCGTCTTCAAGTAGCCCTAGGCACAGACTGTGGATCAGCACTTTCATTGTGAGGGGTTGCCAATCTTCTAAGAAATAACGAGTTTCCGAAATACCAGCAAATATTTTTTCACCCAATCTTGATGATACTTGTTGCTAATGATCAGTACACAAATCCCACTTGGCTCACCAAATTTTGTTCTTCTAGGTTGAAGCGTTCGTCTACAGTAGCAGTTTTTATATTTAGGTTTCTCTCTGTTCTCTCCTATATAGATAGATGAATTTGGAACTCTAAATCCAACATGGTTTGTAGTAGCTCTTTGAAAGTTGACAAAATAACGGAGTTCTCCGTTGTGTCTCTATGGTTTGTTTCCTCTTCAAGTAGCCCTAGGCACAGACTGTGGAAAAGCACTTTCATTGAGAGGGGTTGCAAAGCTTCTAAGAAATAACGAGTTTCCGAAATACCAGCAAATATTTTTTCACCCAATCTTGATGATACTTGGTGCTAATGATCAGTACACATTTCCCACTTGGCTCACCAAATTTTGTTATTCTAGGTTGAAGCGTTTGTCTACAGTAGCAGTTTTTATATTTAGGTTTCCCTCTGTTCTCTCCTATATAGTTAGATGAATTTGGAACTCTAAATCCAACATGGTTTATAGTAGCTCTTTGAAATATGACAAAATAAAGGATTTCTCAGTTTTGTCTCTATGGTTTGTTTCCTCTTCAAGTAGCCCTAGGCACACACTGTGGAAAAGCACTTTCATTGAGATGGTCTGCCAAGCTTCTAGGAAATAACGAGTTTCCGAAATACCAGCAAATATTTTTTCACCCAATCTTGATGATACTTGTTGCTAATGATCAGTACACAAATCCCACTTGGCTCACCAAATTTTGTTCTTCTAGATTGAAGCGTTCGTCTACAGTAGCAGTTTTTATATTTAGGTTTCTCTCTTTTCTCTCCTATATAGTTAGATGAATTTGGAACTCTAAATCCAACATGGTTTGTAGTAGCTCTTTGAAACTTGACAAAATAAAGGAGTTCTCAGTTTTGTCTCTATGGTTTGATTCGTCTTCAAGTAGCCCTAGGCACAGAGTGTGGATCAGCACTTTCATTGTGAGGGGTTGCCAATCTTCTAAGAAATAACGATTTTCCGAAATACCAGCAAATATTTTTTCACCCAATCTTGATGATACTTTGTGGTAATGATCAGTACACAAATCCCACTTGGCTCACCAAATTTTGTTCTTGTAGGTTGAAGCGTTCGTCTACAGTAGCAGTTTTTATATTTAGGTTTCCATCTGTTCTCTCCTATATAGATAGATGAATTTGGAACTCTAAATCCAATATGGTTTGTAGTAGCTCTTTGAAACTTGACAAAATAAAGGAGTTCTCAGTTTTGTCTCTATGGTTTGTTTCCTCTTCAAGTAGCCCTAGGAAAAACTGTCGAAAAGCACTTTCATTGAGATGGTCTGCCAAGCTTCTAAGATAACGAGTTTCCGAAATAGCAGCAAATATTTTTTCACCCATTCTTGATCATTGGTGGTAATGATCAGTACACAAATCTCACTTGGCTCACCAAATTTTGTTCTTCTAGGTTGAAGCGTTCGTCTACAGTAGCAGTTTTTATATTTAGGTTTCATTCTGTTCTCTCATATATAGAAAGATGAATTTGGAACTATAAATCCAACATGGTTTGTAGTAGCTCTTTGAAACTTGACAAAATAAAGGATTTCTCAGTTTTGTCTCTATGGTTTGTTTCCTCTTCAAGTAGCCCTAGGCACACACTGTGGAAAAGCACTTTCATTGAGATGGTCTGCCAAGATTCTAGAAATAACGAGTTTCCGAAATACCAGCAAATATTTTTTCACCCAATCTTGATAATACTTGGTGGCAATGATCAGTACACAAACCCCACTTGGCTCACCAAATTTTGTTCTTCTAGGTTGAAGCGTTCGTCTTCAGTAGCAGTTTTTATATTTAGGTTTCCCTCTGTTCTCTCCTATATAGTTAGATGAATTTGGAACTCTAAATCCAACATGGTTTGTAGTAGCTCTTTGAAACTTGACAAAATAAAGGAGTTCTCAGTTTTGTGTCTATGGTTTGTTTCCTCTTCAAGTAGCCCTAGGCACACACTGTGGAAATGCACTTTCATTGAGATGGGTTGCCAAGCTTCTAAGAAATAACGAGTTTCCGAAATACCAGCAAGTATTTTTTTAACCAATCTTGATGATACTTGGTGGTAATGATCAGTACACAAATCCCACTTGGCTCACCAAATTTTGTTCTGCTAGGTTGAAGCGTTCATCTACAGTAGCAGTTTTTATATTTAGGTTTCCCTCTGTTCTCTCCTATATAGATAGATGAATTTGGAACTCTAAATAAAACATGGTTTGTAGTAGGTCTTTGAAACTTGACAAAATAAAGGAGTTCTCAGTTTTGTCTCTATGGTTTGTTTAATCTTCAAGGAGTCCTAGGCACAGACTGTGGAAAAGCACTTTCATTGAGAGGGGTTGCCAAGCTTCTAAGAAATAACGAGATTCCGAAATACCAGCAAATATTTTTTCACCCAATCTTGATAATACTTGGTGGTAATGATCAGTACACAAACCCCACTTGGCTCACCAAATTTTGTTCTTCTAGGTTGAGGTGTTCGTCTTCAGTAGCAGCTTTTATATTTAGGTTTCCCTCTGTTCTCTCCTATATAGTTAGATGAATTTGGAACTCTAAATCCAACATGGTTTGTAGTAGCTCTTTGAAATATGACAAAATAAAGGAGTTCTCAGTTTTGTCTCTATGGTTTTTTTCCTCTTCAAGTAGCCCTAGGCACACACTGTGTAAAAGCACTTTCATTGAGATGGTTTGCCAAGCTTCTAAGAAATAACGAGTTTCCGAAATACCAGCAAATATTTTTTCACCCAAACTTGATGATACTTGGTGGTAATAATCAGTACACAAATCCCACTTGGCTCACCAAATTTTGTTCTTCTAGGTTGAAGCGTTCGTCTACAGTAGCAGTTTTTATATTTAGTTTTCCCTCTGTTCTCTCATATATAGATAGATGAATTTGCAACTCAAAATCCAACATGGTTTGTACTAGCTCTTTGAAACTAGACAAAATAAAGGAGTTCTCAGTTTTGTCTCTATGGTTTGTTTCGTGTTCAAGTAGCCCTAGGCACACACTGTGGAAAAGCACTTTCATTGAGATGGTCTGCCAAGCTTATAAGAAATAACGAGTTTCCGAAATACCAGCAAATATTTTTTCACCCAATCTTGATGATACTTGGTGGTAATGATCAGCACACAAATCCCACTTGGCTCACCAAATTTTGTTCTTGTAGGTTGAAGCGTTCATCTACAGTAGCAGTTTTTATATTTAGGTTTCCCTCTGTTCTCTCCTACATAGATAGATGAATTTGGAACTCTAAATCCAACATGGTTTGTAGTAGCTCTTTGAAACTGGACAAAATAATGGAGTTCTCAGTTTTGTCTCTATGGTTTGTTTCGTCTTCAAGTAGCCCTAGGCACAGACTGTGGATCAGCACTTTCATTGTGAGGGGTTGCCAATCTTCTAAGAAATAACGGGTTTCTGAAATACCAGCAAATATTTTTTCACCCAATCTTGATGATACTTTGTGGTAATGATCAGTACACAAATCCCGCTTGGCTCACCAAATTTTGTTCTTGTAGGTTGAAGCGTTCATCTACAGTAGCAGTTTTTATATTTAGGTTTCCATCTGTTCTCTCCTATATAGATAAATGAATTTTGAACTCTAAATCCAACATGGTTTGTAGTAGCTCTTTGAAACTGGACAAAATAAAGAAGTTCTCAGTTTTGTCTCTATGGTTTGTTTCGTCTTCAAGTAGCCCTAGGCACAGACTGTGGATCAGCACTTTCATTGAGAGGGGTTGCCAATCTTCTAAGAAATAACGAATATCCGAAATACCAGCAAATATTTTTTCACCCAATCTTGATGATACTTGGTGGTAATGATCAGTACACAAATCCCACTTGGCTCACCAAATTTTGTTCTTCTAGGTTGAAGCGTTCGTCTACAGTAGCAGTTTTTATATTTAGGTTTCTCTCTGTTCTCTCCTATATAGATAGATGAATTTGGAACTCTAAATCCAACATGGTTTGTAGTAGCTCTTTGAAACTTGACAAAATAAAGGAGTTCTCAGTTTTGTCTCTATGGTTTGTTTCCTCTTTAAGTAGCCCTAAGCACAGACTGTGGAAAAGCACTTTCATTGAGAGGGGTTGCCAAGCTTATAAGAAATTACGAGTTTCCGAAATACCAGCAAATATTTTTTCACCCAAACTTGATGATACTTGGTGGTAATGATCATTACACAAATCCCACTTGGCTCAGCAAATTTTCTTCTAGGTTGAAGCGTTCGTCTACAGTATCAGTTTTTATATTTAGGTTTCTCTCTGTTCTCTCCTATATAGATAGATGAATTTGGAACACTAAATTCAACATGGTTTGTAGTAGCACTTTGAAATATGACAAAATAAAGGATTTCTCAGTTTTGTCTCTATGGTTTGTTTCCTCTTCAAGTAGCCCTAGGCACACACTGTGGAAAAGCACTTTCATTGAGATGGTCTGCCAAGCTTCTAGAAATAACGAGTTTCCGAAATACCATCAAATATTTTTTCACCCAATCTTGATGATACTTGGTGGTAATGATCAGTACACAAATCCCACTTGGCTCACCAAATTTTGTTCTTCTAGGTTGAAGCGTTCGTCTACAGTAGCAGTTTTTATATTTAGGTTTCACTCTGTTCTCTCATATATAGATAGATGAATTTGGAACTCTAAATCCAACATGGTTTGTAGTAGCTCTTTGAAACTTGACAAAATAATGGAATTCTCCGTTTTGTCTTTATGGTTTGTTTCCTCTTCAAGTAGCCCTAGGCACAGACTGTGGAAAAGCACTTTCATTGAGAGGGGTTGCCAAGCTTCTAAGAAATAACGAGTTTCCGAAATACCAGCAAATATTTTTTCTCCCAATCTTGATGATACTTGGTGCTAATGATCAGTGCACATTTCCCACTTGGCTCACCAAATTTTGTTATTCTAGGTTGAAGCGTTTGTCTACAGTAGCAGTTTTTATATTTAGGTTTCCCTCTGTTCTCTCCTATATAGTTAGATGAATTTGGAACTCTAAATCCAACATGGTTTATAGTAGCTCTTTGAAATATGACAAAATAAAGGATTTCTCAGTTTTGTCTCTATGGTTTGTTTCCTCTTCAAGTAGCCCTAGGCACACACTGTGGAAAAGCACTTTAATTGAGATGGTCTGCCAACCTTCTAGGAAATAACGAGTTTCCGAAATACCAGCAAATATTTTTTCACCCAATCTTGATGATACTTGGTGGTAATGATCAGTACACAAATCCCACTTGGCTCACCAAATTTTGTTCTTCTAGGTTGAAGCGTTCGTCTACAGTAGCAGTTTTTATATTTAGGTTTCCCTCTGTTCTCTCCTATATAGATAGATGAATTTGGAACTCTAAATAAAACATGGTTTGTAGTAGGTCTTTGAAACTTGACAAAATAAAGGAGTTCTCAGTTTTGTCTCTATGGTTTGTTTAATCTTCAAGGAGTCCTAGGCACAGACTGTGGAAAAGCACTTTCATTGAGAGGGGTTGCCAAGCTTCTAAGAAATAACGAGTTTCCGAAATACCAGCAAATATTTTTTCACCCAATCTTGATAATACTTGGTGGTAATGATCAGTACATAAACCCCACTTGGCTCACCAAATTTTGTTCTTCTAGGTTGAAAGGTTCGTCTTCAGTAGCAGTTTTTATATTTAGGTTTCCCTCTGTTCTCTCGTATATAGTTAGATGAATTTGGAACTCTAAATCCAACATGGTTTGTAGTAGCTCTTTGAAACTTGACAAAATAAAGGAGTTCTCAGTTTTGTCTCTATGGTTTGTTTCCTCTTCAAGTAGCCCTAGGCACACACTGTGGAAATGCACTTTCATTGAGATGGGTTGCCAAGCTTCTAAGAAATAACGAGTTTCCGAAATACCAGCAAGTATGTTTTTAACCAATCTTGATGATACTTGGTGGTAATGATCAGTACACAAATCCCACTTGGCTCACCAAATTTTGTTCTGCTAGGTTGAAGCGTTCATCTACAGTAGCAGTTTTTATATTTAGGTTTCCCTCTGTTCTCTCCTATATAGATAGATGAATTTGGAACTCTAAATAAAACATGGTTTGTAGTAGGTCTTTGAAACTTGACAAAATAAAGGAGTTCTCAGTTTTGTCTCTATGGTTTGTTTAATCTTCAAGGAGTCCTAGGCACAGACTGTGGAAAAGCACTTTCCTTGAGAGGGGTTGCCAAGCTTCTAAGAAATAACGAGATTCCGAAATACCAGCAAATATTTTTTCACCCAATCTTGATAATACTTGGTGGTAATGATCAGTACACAAACCCCACTTGGCTCACCAAATTTTGTTCTTCTAGGTTGAAGCATTCCTCTACAGTAGCAGTTTTTATATTTAGGTTTCCCTCTGTTCTCTCCTATATAGTTAGATGAATTTGGAACTCTAAATCCAACATGGTTTGTAGTAGCTCTTTGAAATATGACAAAATAAAGGAGTTCTCAGTTTTGTCTCTATGGTTTTTTTCCTCTTCAAGTAGCCCTAGGCACACACTGTGGAAAAGCACTTTCATTGAGATGGTTTGCCAAGCTTCTAAGAAATAACGAGTTTCCGAAATACCAGCAAATATTTTTTCACCCAAACTTGATGATACTTGGTGGTAATAATCAGTACACAAATCCCACTTGGCTCACCAAATTTTGTTCTTCTAGGTTGAAGCGTTCGTCTACAGTAGCAGTTTTTATATTTAGGTTTCCATCTGTTCTCTCCTATATAGATAGATGAATTTGGAACTCTAAATCTAACATGGTTTGTAGTAGCTCTTTGAAACTGGACAAAATAAAGGAGTTCTCAGTTTTTTCTCTATGGTTTGTTTCGTCTTCAAGTAGCCCTAGGCACAGACTGTGGATCAGCACTGTCATTGAGAGGGGTTGCCAATCTTCTAAGAAATAACGAATTTCCGAAATACCAGCAAATATTTTTTCACCCAATCTTGATGATACTTGGTGGTAATGATCAGTACACAAATCCCACTTGGCTCACCAAATTTTGTTCTTCTAGGTTGAAGCGTTCGTCTACAGTAGCAGTTTTTATATTTAGGTTTCTCTCTGTTCTCTCCTATATAGATAGATGAATTTGGAACTCTAAATCCAACGTGGTTTGTAGTAGCTCTTTGAAACTGGACAAAATAAAGGAGTTCTCAGTTTTTTCTCTATGGTTTGTTTCGTCTTCAAGTAGCCCTAGGCACAGACTGTGGATCAGCACTTTCATTGAGAGGGGTTGCCAATCTTCTAAGAAATAACGAGTTTCCGAAATACCAGCAAATATTTTTTCACCCAAACTTGATGATACTTGGTGGTAATGATCATTACACAAATCCCACTTGGCTCAGCAAATTTTGTTCTTCTAGGTTGAAGCGTTCGTCTACAGTAGCAGTTTTTATATTTAGGTTTATCTCTGTTCTCTCCTATATAGATAGATGAATTTGGAACTCTAAATTCAACATGGTTTGTAGTAGCACTTTGAAATATGACAAAATAAAGGATTTCTCAGTTTTGTCTCTATGGTTTGTTTCCTCTTCAAGTAGCCCTAGGCACACACTGTGGAAAAGCACTTTCATTGAGATGGTCTGCCAAGCTTCTAGAAATAACGAGTTACCGAAATACCAGCAAATATTTTTTCACCCAATCTTGATGATACTTGGTGGTAATGATCAGTACACAAATCCCACTTGGCTCACCAAATTTTGTTCTTCTAGGTTGAAGCGTTCGTCTACAGTAGCAGTTTTTATATTTAGGTTTCACTCTGTTCTCTCATATATAGATAGATGAATTTGGAACTCTAAATCCAACATGGTTTGTAGTAGCTCTTTGAAACTTGACAAAATAACGGAGTTCTCCGTTTTGTCTCTATGGTTTGTTTCCTCTTCAAGTAGCCCTAGGCACAGACTGTGGAAAAGCACTTTCATTGAGAGGGGTTGCCAAGCTTCTAAGAAATAACGAGTTTCCGAAATACCAGCAAAAATTTTTTCACCCAATCTTGATGATACTTGGTGCTAATGATCAGTATACATTTCCCACTTGGCTCACCAAATTTTGTTATTCTAGGTTGAAGCGTTTGTCTACTGTAGCAGTTTTTATATTTAGGTTTCCCTCTGTTCTCTCCTATATAGTTAGATGAATTTGGAACTCTAAATCCAACATGGTTTATAGTAGCTCTTTGAAATATGACAAAATAAAGGATTTCTCAGTTTTGTCTCTATGGTTTGTTTCCTCTTCAAGTAGCCCTAGGCACACACTGTGGAAAAGCACTTTCATTGAGATGGTCTGCCAAGCTTCTAGGAAATAACGAGTTTCCGAAATACCAGCAAATATTTTTTCACCCTATCTTGATGATACTTGTTGCTAATGAATAGGACACAAATCCCACTTGGCTCACCCAATTTTGTTCTTCTAGGTTGAAGCGTTCGTCTAAAGTAGCAGTTTTTATATTTAGGTTTCTCTCTTTTCTCTCCTATATAGTTAGATGAATTTGGAACTCTAAATCCAACATGGTTTGTAGTAGCTCTTTGAAACTTGACAAAATAAAGGAGTTCTCAGTTTTGTCTCTATGGTTTGTTTCCTCTTCAAGTAGCCCTAGGTAAAACTGTGGAAAAGCACTTTCATTGAGATGGTCTGCCAAGCTTCTAAGAAATAACGAGTTTCCGAAATAGCAGCAAATATTTTTTCACCCATTCTTGATCATTGGTGGTAATGATCAGTACACAAATCTCACTTGGCTCACCAAATTTTGTTCTTCTAGGTTGAAGCGTTCGTCTACAGTAGCAGTTTTTATATTTAGGTTTCATTCTGTTCTCTCATATATAGATAGATGAATTTGGAACTCTAAATCCAACATGGTTTGTAGTAGCTATTTGAAACTTGACAAAATAAAGGAGTTCTCAGTTTTGTCTCTATGGTTTGTTTCCTCTTCAAGTAGCCCTAGGCACAGACTGTGGAAAAGCACTTTCATTGAGAGGGGTTGCCAAGCTTCTAAGAAATCACGAGTTTCCGAAATACCAGCAAATATTTTTTCACCCAATCTTGATGATACTTGGTGCTAATGATCAGTACACATTTCCCACTTGGCTCACCATATTTTGTTATTCTAGGTTGAAGCGTTTGTCTACAGTAGCAGTTTTTATATTTAGGTTTCCCTCTGTTCTCTCCTATATAGTTAGATGAATTTGGAACTCTAAATCCAACATGGTTTATAGTAGCTCTTTGAAATATGACAAAATAAAGGATTTCTCAGTTTTGTCTCTATGGTTTGTTTCCTCTTCAAGTAGCCCTAGGCACACACTGTGGAAAAGCACTTTCATTGAGATGGTCTGCCAAGCTTCTAGGAAATAACGAGTTTCCGAAATACCAGCAAATATTTTTTCACCCAATCTTGATGATACTTGTTGCTAATGATCAGTACACAAATCCCACTTGGCTCACCAAATTTTGTTCTTCTAGGTTGAAGCGTTCGTCTACAGTAGCAGTTTTTATATTTAGGTTTCTCTCTTTTCTCTCCTATATAGTTAGATGAATTTGGAACTCTAAATCCAACATGGTTTGTAGTAGCTCTTTGAAACTTGACAAAATAAAGGAGTTCTCAGTTTTGTCTCTATGGTTTGTTTCCTCTTCAAGTAGCCCTAGGAAAAACTGTGGAAAAGCACTTTCATTGAGATGGTCTGCCAAGCTTCTAAGAAATAAGGAGTTTCCGAAATAGCAGCAAATATTTTTTCACCCATTCTTGATCATTGGTGGTAATGATCAGTACACAAATCCCACTTGGCTCACCAAATTTTGTTCTTCTAGGTTGAAGCGTTCGTCTACAGTAGCAGTTTTTATATTTAGTTTTACCTCTGTTCTCTCATATATAGATAGATGAATTTGGAACTCAAAATCCAACATGGTTTGTACTAGCTCTTTGAAACTTGACAAAATAAAGGAGTTCTCAGTTTTGTCTCTATGGTTTGTTTCGTGTTCAAGTAGCCCTAGGCACACACTGTGGAAAAGCACTTTCATTGAGATGGTCTGCCAAGCTTCTAAGAAATAACGAGTTTCCGAAATACCAGCAAATATTTTTTCACCCAATCTTGATGATACTTGGTGGTAATGATCAGTACACAAATCCCACTTGGCTCACCAAATTTTGTTCTTCTAGATTGAAGCGTTCATCTACAGTAGCAGTTTTTATATTTAGGTTTCCCTCTGTTCTCTCCTACATAGATAGATGAATTTGGAACTCTAAATCCAACATGGTTTGTAGTAGCTCTTTGAAACTGGACAAAATAAAGGAGTTCTCAGTTTTGTCTCTATGGTTTGTTTCGTCTTCAAGTAGCCCTAGGCACAGACTGTGGATCAGCACTTTCATTGTGAGGGGTTGCCAATCTTCTAAGAAATAACGGGTTTCCGAAATACCAGCAAATATTTTTTCACCCAATCTTGATGATACTTGGTGGTAATGATCAGTACACAAATCCCACTTGGCTCACCAAATTTTGTTCTTGTAGGTTGAAGCGTTCGTCTACAGTAGCAGTTTTTATATTTAGGTTTCCATCTGTTCTCTCCTATATAGAAAGATGAATTTGGAACTCTAAATCCAACATGGTTTGTAGTAGCTCTTTGAAACTGGACAAAATAAAGGAGTTCTCAGTTTTTTCTCTATGGTTTGTTTCGTCTTCAAGTAGCCCTAGGCACATACTGTGGATCAGCACTTTCATTGAGAGGGGTTTCCAATCTTCTAAGAAATAACGAATTTCCGAAATACCAGCAAATATTTTTTCACCCAATCTTGATGATACTTGGTGGTAATGATCAGTACACAAATCCCACTTGGCTCACAAAATTTTGTTCTTCTAGGTTGAAGCGTTCGTCTACAGTAGCAGTTTTTATATTTAGGTTTCTCTCTGTTCTCTCCTATATAGATAGATGAATTTGGAACTCTAAATCCAACATGGTTTGTAGTAGCTCTTTGAAACTGGACAAAATAAAGGAGTTCTCAATTTTGTCTCTATGGTTTGTTTCGTCTTCAATAGCCCTAGGCACAGACTGTGGATCAGCACTTTCATTGTGAGGGGTTGCCAATCTTCTAAGAAATAACGGGTTTCCGAAATACCAGCAAATATTTTTTCACCCAATCTTGATGATACTTTGTGGTAATGATCAGTACACAAATCCCACTTGGCTCACCAAATTTTGTTCTTGTAGGTTGAAGCGTTCGTCTACAGTAGCAGTTTTTATATTTAGGTTTCCCTCTGTTCTCTCCTATATAGTTAGATGAATTTGGAACTCTAAATCCAACATGGTTTGTAGTAGCTCTTTGAAACTTGACAAAATAAAGGAGTTCTCAGTTTTGTCTCTATGGTTTGTTTCGTGTTCAAGTAGCCCTAGGCACACACTGTGGAAAAGCACTTTCATTGAGATGGTCTGCCAAGCTTCTAAGAAATAACGAGTTTCCGAAATACCAGCAAATATTTTTTCACCCAATCTTGATGATACTTGGTGGTAATGATCAGTACACAAATCCCACTTGGCTCACCAAATTTTGTTCTTCTAGGTTGAAGCGTTCGTCTACAGTAGCAGTTTTTATATTTAGGTTTCTCTCTGTTCTCTCCTATATAGATAGATGAATTTGGAACTCTAAATCCAACATGGTTTGTAGTAGCTCTTTGAAACTTGACAAAATAAAGGAGTTCTCAGTTTTCTCTCTATGGTTTATTTCCTCTTCAAGTAGCCCTAGGCACAGACTGTGGAAAAGCACTTTCATTGAGAGGGGTTGCCAAGCTTATAAGAAATTACGAGTTTCCGAAATACCAGCAAATATTTTTTCACCCAAACTTGATGATACTTGGTGGTAATGATCATTACACAAATCCCACTTGGCTCAGCAAATTTTGTTCTTCTAGGTTGAAGCGTTCGTCTACAGTAGCAGTTTTTATATTTAGGTTTCACTCTGTTCTCTCATATATAGATAGATGAATTTGGAACTCTAAATCCAAGAAGGTTTGTAGTAGCTCTTTGAAACTTGACAAAATAACGGAGTTCTCCGTTTTGTCTCTATGGTTTGTTTCCTCTTCAAGTAGCCCTAGGCACAGACTGTGGAAAAGCACTTTCATTGAGAGGGGTTGCCAAGCTTCTAAGAAATAACGAGTTTCCGAAATACCAGCAAAAATTTTTTCACCCAATCTTGATGATACTTGGTGCTAATGATCAGTACACATTTCCCCCTTGGCTCACCAAATTTTGTTATTCTAGGTTGAAGCGTTTGTCTACTGTAGCAGTTTTTATATTTAGGTTTCCCTCTGTTCTCTCCTATATAGTTAGATGAATTTGGAACTCTAAATCCAACATGGTTTATAGTAGCTCTTTGAAATATGACAAAATAAAGGATTTCTCAGTTTTGTCTCTATGGTTTGTTTCCTCTTCAAGTAGCCCTAGGCACACACTGTGGAAAAGCACTTTCATTGAGATGGTCTGCCAAGCTTCTAGGAAATAACGAGTTTCCGAAATACCAGCAAATATTTTTTCACCCAATCTTGATGATACTTGTTGCTAATGATTAGGACACAAATCCCACTTGGCTCACCAAATTTTGTTCTTCTAGGTTGAAGCGTTCGTCTACAGTAGCAGTTTTTATATTTAGGTTTCCCTCTGTTCTCTCCTATATAGTTAGATGAATTTGGAACTCTAAATCCAACATGGTTTGTAGTAGCTCTTTGAAACTTGACAAAATAAAGGAGTTCTCAGTTTTGTCTCTATGGTTTGTTTCGTGTTCAAGTAGCCCTAGGCACACACTGTGGAAAAGCACTTTCATTGAGATGGTCTGCCAAGCTTCTAAGAAATAACGAGTTTCCGAAATACCAGCAAATATTTTTTCACCCAATCTTGATGATACTTGGTGGTAATGATCAGTACACAAATCCCACTTGGCTCACCAAATTTTGTTCTTCTAGGTTGAAGCGTTCGTCTACAGTAGCAGTTTTTATATTTAGGTTTCTCTCTGTTCTCTCCTATATAGATAGATGAATTTGGAACTCTAAATCCAACATGGTTTGTAGTAGCTCTTTGAAACTTGACAAAATAAAGGAGTTCTCAGTTTTCTCTCTATGGTTTATTTCCTCTTCAAGTAGCCCTAGGCACAGACTGTGGAAAAGCACTTTCATTGAGAGGGGTTGCCAAGCTTATAAGAAATTACGAGTTTCCGAAATACCAGCAAATATTTTTTCACCCAAACTTGATGATACTTGGTGGTAATGATCATTACACAAATCCCACTTGGCTCAGCAAATTTTGTTCTTCTAGGTTGAAGCGTTCGTCTACAGTAGCAGTTTTTATATTTAGGTTTCACTCTGTTCTCTCATATATAGATAGATGAATTTGGAACTCTAAATCCAAGAAGGTTTGTAGTAGCTCTTTGAAACTTGACAAAATAACGGAGTTCTCCGTTTTGTCTCTATGGTTTGTTTCCTCTTCAAGTAGCCCTAGGCACAGACTGTGGAAAAGCACTTTCATTGAGAGGGGTTGCCAAGCTTCTAAGAAATAACGAGTTTCCGAAATACCAGCAAAAATTTTTTCACCCAATCTTGATGATACTTGGTGCTAATGATCAGTACACATTTCCCACTTGGCTCACCAAATTTTGTTATTCTAGGTTGAAGCGTTTGTCTACTGTAGCAGTTTTTATATTTAGGTTTCCCTCTGTTCTCTCCTATATAGTTAGATGAATTTGGAACTCTAAATCCAACATGGTTTATAGTAGCTCTTTGAAATATGACAAAATAAAGGATTTCTCAGTTTTGTCTCTATGGTTTGTTTCCTCTTCAAGTAGCCCTAGGCACACACTGTGGAAAAGCACTTTCATTGAGATGGTCTGCCAAGCTTCTAGGAAATAACGAGTTTCCGAAATACCAGCAAATATTTTTTCACCCAATCTTGATGATACTTGTTGCTAATGATTAGGACACAAATCCCACTTGGCTCACCAAATTTTGTTCTTCTAGGTTGAAGCGTTCGTCTACAGTAGCAGTTTTTATATTTAGGTTTCCCTCTGTTCTCTCCTATATAGTTAGATGAATTTGGAACTCTAAATCCAACATGGTTTGTAGTAGCTCTTTGAAACTTGACAAAATAAAGGAGTTCTCAGTTTTGTCTCTATGGTTTGTTTCCTCTTCAAGTAGCCCTAGGCACACACTGTGGAAAAGCACTTTCATTGAGATTGTTTGCCAAGCTTCTAAGAAATAACGAGTTTCCGAAATACCAGCAAATATTTTTTCACCCAATCTTGATGATACTTGGTGGTAATAATCAGTACACAAATCCCACTTGGCTCACCAAATTTTGTTCTTCTAGGTTGAAGCGTTCGTCTACAGTAGCAGTTTTTATATTTAGTTTTCCCTCTGTTCTCTCATATATAGATAGATGAATTTGGAACTCAAAATCCAACATGGTTTGTACTAGCTCTTTGAAACTTGACAAAATAAAGGAGTTCTCAGTTTTGTCTCTATGGTTTGTTTCGTGTTCAAGTAGCCCTAGGCACACACTGTGGAAAAGCACTTTCATTGAGATGGTCTGCCAAGCTTCTAAGAAATAACGAGTTTCCGAAATACCAGCAAATATTTTTTCACCCAATCTTGATGATACTTGGTGGTAATGATCAGTACACAAATCCCACTTGGCTCACCAAATTTTGTTCTTCTAGGTTGAAGCGTTCATCTACAGTAGCAGTTTTTATATTTAGGTTTCCCTCTGTTCTCTCCTACATAGATAGATGCATTTGGAACTCTAAATCCAACATGGTTTGTAGTAGCTCTTTGAAACTGGACAAAATAAAGGAGTTCTCAGTTTTGTCTCTATGGTTTGTTTCGTCTTCAAGTAGCCCTAGGCACAGACTGTGGATCAGCACTTTCATTGTGAGGGGTTGCCAATCTTCTAAGAAATAACGGGTTTCCGAAATACCAGCAAATATTTTTTCACCCAATCTTGATGATACTTTGTGGTAATGATCAGTACACAAATCCCACTTGGCTCACCAAATTTTGTTCTTGTAGGTTGAAGCGTTCGTCTACAGTAGCAGTTTTTATATTTAGGTTTCCATCTGTTCTCTCCTATATAGATAGATGAATTTGGAACTCTAAATCCAACATGGTTTGTAGTAGCTCTTTGAAACTGGACAAAATAAAGGAGTTCTCAGTTTTTTCTCTATGGTTTGTTTCGTCTTCAAGTAGCCCTAGGCACAGACTGTGGATCAGCACTTTCATTGAGAGGGGTTGCCAAGCTTATAAGAAATTACGAGTTTCCGAAATACCAGCAAATATTTTTTCACCCAAACTTGATGATACTTGGTGGTAATGATCATTACACAAATCCCACTTGGCTCAGCAAATTTTGTTCTTCTAGGTTGAAGCGTTCGTCTACAGTAGCAGTTTTTATATTTAGGTTTCTCTCTGTTCTCTCCTATATAGATAGATGAATTTGGAACTCTAAATTCAACATGGTTTGTAGTAGCACTTTGAAATATGACAAAATAAAGGATTTCTCAGTTTTGTCTCTATGGTTTGTTTCCTCTTCAAGTAGCCCTAGGCACACACTGTGGAAAAGCACTTTCATTGAGATGGTCTGCCAAGCTTCTAGAAATAACGAGTTTCCGAAATACCATCAAATATTTTTTCACCCAATCTTGATGATACTTGGTGGTAATTATCAGTACAGAAATCCCACTTGGCTCACCAAATTTTGTTCTTCTAGGTTGAAGCATTCGTCTACAGTAGCAGTTTTTATATTTAGGTTTCACTCTGTTCTCTCATATATAGTTAGATGAATTTGGAACTCTAAATCCAACATGGTTTGTAGTAGCTCTTTGAAACTTGACAAAATAACGGAGTTCTCCGTTTTGTCTCTATGGTTTGTTTCGTCTTCAAGTAGCCCTAGGCACAGACTGTGGAAAAGCACTTTCATTGAGGGGGGTTGCCAAGCTTCTAAGAAATAACGATTTTCCGAAATACCAGCAAATATTTTTTCACCCAATCTTGATGATACTTGGTGCTAATGATCAGTACACATTTCCCACTTGGCTCACCAAATTTTGTTATTCTAGGTTGAAGCGTTCGTCTACAGTAGCAGTTTTTATATATAGGTTTCCCTCTGTTCTCTCCTATATAGATAGATGACTTTGGAACTCTAAATAAAACATGGTTTGTAGTAGGTCTTTGAAACTTGACAAAATAAAGGAGTTCCCAGTTTTGTCTCTATGGTTTGTTTAATCTTCAAGGAGCCCTAGGCACAGACTGTGGAAAAGCACTTTCATTAAGAGGGGTTGCCAAGCTTCTAAGAAATAACGAGTTTCCGAAATACCAGCAAATATTTTTTCACCCAATCTTGATAATACTTGGTGGCAATGATCAGTACAGAAACCCCACTTGGCTCACCAATTTTTGTTCTTCTAGGTTGAAGCGTTCGTCTTCAGTAGCAGTTTTTATATTTAGGTTTCCCTCTGTTCCCTCCTATATAGTTAGATGAATTTGGAACTCTAAATACAACATGGTTTGTAGTAGCTCTTTGAAACTTGACAAAATAAAGGAGTTCTCAGTTTTGTCTCTATGGTTTGTTTCCTCTTCAAGTAGCCCTAGGCACACACTGTGGAAAAGCACTTTCATTGAGATGGTCTGCCAAGCTTCTAGGAAATAACGAGTTTCCGAAATACCAGCAAATATTTTTTCACCCAATCTTGATGATACTTGTTGCTAATGATCAGTACACAAATCCCACTTGGCTCACCAAATTTTGTTCTTCTAGGTTGAAGCGTTCGTCTACAGTAGCAGTTTTTATATTTAGGTTTCTCTCTTTTCTATCCTATATAGTTAGATGAATTTGGAACTCTAAATCCAACATGGTTTGTAGTAGCTCTTTGAAAGTTGACAAAATAAAGGAGTTCTCAGTTTTGTCTCTATGGTTTGTTTCCTCTTCAAGTAGCCCTAGGAAAAACTGTGGAAAAGCACTTTCATTGAGATGGTCTGCCAAGCTTCTAAGAAATAACGAGTTTCCGAAATAGCAGCAAATATTTTTTCACCCATTCTTGATCATTGGTGGTAATGATCAGTACACAAATCTCACTTGGCTCACCAAATTTTGTTCTTCTAGGTTGAAGCGTTCGTCTACAGTAGCAGTTTATATATTTAGGTTTCATTCTGTTCTCTCATATATAGATAGATGAATTTGGAACTCTAAATCCAACATGGTTTGTAGTAGCTCTTTGAAACTTGACAAAATAAAGGAGTTCTCAGTTTTGTCTCTATGGTTTGTTTCCTCTTCAAGTAGCCCTAGGCACAGACTGTGGAAAAGCACTTTCATTGAGAGGGGTTGCCAAGCTTCTAAGAAATAACGAGTTTCCAAAATACCAGCAAATATTTTTTCACCCAATCTTAATGATACTTGTTGCTACTGATCAGTACACAAATCCCACTTGGCTCACCAAATTTTGTTCTTCTAGGTTGAAGCGTTCGTCTACAGTAGCAGTTTTTATGTTTAGGTTTCCCTCTGTTCTCTCCTATATAGTTAGATGAATTTGGAACTCTAAATCCAACATGGTTTGTAGTAGCTCTTTGAAACTTGACAAAATAAAGGAGTTCTCAGTTTTGTCTCTATGGTTTGTTTCCTCTTCAAGTAGCCCTAGGCACACACTGTGGAAAAGCACTTTCATTGAGATTGTTTGCCAAGCTTCTAAGAAATAACGAGTTTCCGAAATACCAGCAAATATTTTTTCACCCAATCTTGATGATACTTGGTGGTAATAATCAGTACACAAATCCCACTTGGCTCACCAAATTTTGTTCTTCTAGGTTGAAGCGTTCGTCTACAGTAGCAGTTTTTATATTTAGTTTTCCCTCTGTTCTCTCATATATAGATAGATGAATTTGGAACTCAAAATCCAACATGGTTTGTACTAGCTCTTTGAAACTTGACAAAATAAAGGAGTTCTCAGTTTTGTCTCTATGGTTTGTTTCGTGTTCATGTAGCCCTAGGCACACACTGTGGAAAAGCACTTTCATTGAGATGGTCTGCCAAGCTTCTAAGAAATAACGAGTTTCCGAAATACCAGCAAATATTTTTTCACCCAATCTTGATGATACTTGGTGGTAATGATCAGTACACAAATCCCACTTGGCTCACCAAATTTTGTTCTTCTAGGTTGAAGCGTTCATCTACAGTAGCAGTTTTTATATTTAGGTTTCCCTCTGTTCTCTCCTACATAGATAGATGAATTTGGAACTCTAAATCCAACATGGTTTGTAGTAGCTCTTTGAAACTTGACAAAATAAAGGAGTTCTCAGTTTTGTCTCTATGGTTTGTTTCGTCTTCAAGTAGCCCTAGGCACAGACTGTGGATCAGCACTTTCATTGTGAGGTGTTGCCAATCTTCTAAGAAATAACGGGTTTCCGAAATACCAGCAAATATTTTTTCACCCAATCTTGATGATACTTTGTGGTAATGATCAGTACACAAATCCCACTTGGCTCACCAAATTTTGTTCTTGTAGGTTGAAGCGTTCGTCTACAGTAGCAGTTTTTATATTTAGGTTTCCATCTGTTCTCTCCTATATAGATAGATGAATTTGGAACTCTAAATCCAACATGGTTTGTAGTAGCTCTTTGAAACTGGACAAAATAAATGAGTTCTCAGTTTTTTCTCTATGGTTTGTTTCGTCTTCAAGTAGCCCTAGGCACAGACTGTGGATCAGCACTTTCATTGAGAGGGGTTGCCAATCTTCTAAGAAATAACGAATTTCCGAAATACCTGCAAATATTTTTTCACCCAAACTTGATGATACTTGGTGGTAACGATCATTACACAAATCCCACTTGGCTCAGCAAATTTTGTTCTTCTAGGTTGAAGCGTTCGTCTACAGTAGCAGTTTTTATATTTAGGTTTCTCTCTGTTCTCTCCTATATAGATAGATGAATTTGGAACTCTAAATTCAACATGGTTTGTAGTAGCACTTTGAAATATGACAAAATAAAGGATTTCTCAGTTTTGTCTCTATGGTTTGTTTCCTCTTCAAGTAGCCCTAGGCACACACTGTGGAAAAGCACTTTCATTGAGATGGTCTGCCAAGCTTCTAGAAATAACGAGTTTCCGAAACACCAGCAAATATTTTTTCACCCAATCTTGATGATACTTGGTGGTAATGATCAGTACACAAATCCCACTTGGCTCACCAAATTTTGTTCTTCTAGGTTGAAGCGTTCATCTACAGTAGCAGTTTTTATATTTAGGTTTCCCTCTGTTCTCTCCTACATAGATAGATGAATTTGGAACTCTAAATCCAACATGGTTTGTAGTAGCTCTTTGAAACTGGACAAAATAAAGGTGTTCTCAGTTTTGTCTCTATGGTTTGTTTCGTCTTCAAGTAGCCCTAGGCACAGACTGTGGATCAGCACTTTCATTGTGAGGGGTTGCCAATCTTCTAAGAAATAACGGGTTTCCGAAATACCAGCAAATATTTTTTCACCCAATCTTGATGATACTTTGTGGTAATGATCAGTACACAAATCCCACTTGGCTCACCAAATTTTGTTCTTGTAGGTTGCAGCGTTCGTCTACAGTAGCAGTTTTTTTATTTAGGTTTCCATCTGTTCTCTCCTATATAGATAGATGAATTTGGAACTCTAAATCCATCATGGTTTGTAGTAGCTCTTTGAAACTGGACAAAATAAAGGAGTTCTCAGTTTTTTCTCTATGGTTTGTTTCGTCTTCAAGTAGCCCTAGGCACAGACTGTGGATCAGCACTTTCATTGAGAGGGGTTGCCAATCTTCTAAGAAATAACGAGTTTCCGAAATACCAGCAAATATTTTTTCACCCAATCTTGATGATACTTGGTGGTAATAATCAGTACACAAATCCCACTTGGCTCACCAAATTTTGTTCTTCTAGGTTGAAGCGTTCGTCTACAGTAGTTGTTTTTATATTTAGTTTTCCCTCTGTTCTCTCATATATAGATAGATGAATTTGGAACTCAAAATCCAACATGGTTTGTACTAGCTCTTTGAAACTTGACAAAATAAAGGAGTTCTCAGTTTTGTCTCTATGGTTTGTTTCGTGTTCAAGTAGCCCTAGGCACACACTGTGGAAAAGCACTTTCATTGAGATGGTCTGCCAAGCTTCTAAGAAATAACGAGTTTCCGAAATACCGGCAAATATTTTTTCACCCAATCTTGATGATACTTGGTGGTAATGATCACTACACAAATCCCACTTGGCTCACCAAATTTTGTTCTTCTAGGTTGAAGCGTTCATCTACAGTAGCAGTTTTTATATTTAGGTTTCCCTCTGTTCTCTCCTACATAGATAGATGAATTTGGAACTCTAAATCCAACATGGTTTGTAGTAGCTCTTTGAAACTGGACAAAATAAAGGTGTTCTCAGTTTTGTCTCTATGGTTTGTTTCGTCTTCAAGTAGCCCTAGGCACAGACTGTGGATCAGCACTTTCATTGTGAGGGGTTGCCAATCTTCTAAGAAATAACGGGTTTCCGAAATACCAGCAAATATTTTTTCACCCAATCTTGATGATACTTTGTGGTAATGATCAGTACACAAATCCCACTTGGCTCACCAAATTTTGTTCTTGTAGGTTGAAGCGTTCGTCTACAGTAGCAGTTTTTATATTTAGGTTTCCATCTGTTCTCTCCTATATAGATAGATGAATTTGGAACTCTAAATCCAACATGGTTTGTAGTAGCTCTTTGAAACTGGACAAAATAAAGGGGTTCTCAGTTTTTTCTCTATGGTTTGTTTCGTCTTCAAGTAGCCCTAGGCACAGACTGTGGATCAGCAATTTCATTGAGAGGGGTTGCCAATCTTCTAAGAAATAACGAATTTCCGAAATACCAGCAAATATTTTTTCACCCAATCTTGATGATACTTGGTGGTAATGATCAGTACACAAATCCCACTTGGCTCACCAAATTTTGTTCTTCTAGTTTGAAGCGTTCGTCTACAGTAGCAGTTTTTATATTTAGGTTTCTCTCTGTTCTCTCATATATAGATAGAAGAATTTGGAACTCTAAATCCAACATGGGTTGTAGTAGCTCTTTGAAACTTGACAAAAAAACGGAGTTCTCCGTTTTGTCTCTATGGTTTGTTTCGTCTTCAAGTAGCCCTAGGCACAGACTGTGGAAAAGCACTTTCATTGAGAGGGGTTGCCAAGCTTCTAAGAAATAACGAGTTTCCGAAATACCAGCAAATATTTTTTCACCCAATCTTGATGATACTTGGTGCTAATGATCAGTACACATTTCCCACTTGGCTCACCAAATTTTGTTATTCTAGGTTGAAGCGTTCGTCTACAGTAGCAGTTTTTATATATAGGTTTCCCTCTGTTCTCTCCTATATAGATAGATGACTTTGGAACTCTAAATAAAACATGGTTTGTAGTAGGTCTTTGAAACTTGACAAAATAAAGGAGTTCTCAGTTTTGTCTCTATGGTTTGTTTAATCTTCAAGGAGTCCTAGGCACAGACTGTGGAAAAGCACTTTCATTGAGAGGGGTTGCCAAGCTTCTAAGAAATAAAGAGTTTCCGAAATACCAGCAAATATTTTTTCACCCAATCTTGATAATACTTGGTGGCAATGATCAGTACACAAACCCCACTTGGCTCACCAAATTTTGTTCTTCTAGGTTGAAGCGTTCGTCTTCAGTAGCAGTTTTTATATTTAGGTTTCCCTCTGTTCTCTCCTATATAGTTAGATGAATTTGGAACTCTAAATACAACATGGTTTGTAGTAGCTCTTTGAAACTTGACAAAATAAAGGAGTTCTCAGTTTTGTCTCTATGGTTTGTTTCCTCTTCAAGTAGCCCTAGGCACACACTGTGGAAAAGCACTTTCATTGAGATGGTCTGCCAAGCTTCTAAGAAATAACGAGTTTCCGAAATACCAGCAAATATTTTTTCACCCAATCTTGATGATACTTGGTGGTAATGATCAGTACACAAATCCCACTTGGCTCACCAAATTTTGTTCTTCTAGGTTGAAGCGTTCATCTACAGTAGCAGTTTTTATATTTAGGTTTCCCTCTGTTCTCTCCTACATAGATAGATGAATTTGGAACTCTAAATCCAACATGGTTTGTAGTAGCTCTTTGAAACTGGACAAAATAAAGGTGTTCTCAGTTTTGTCTCTATGGTTTGTTTCGTCTTCAAGTAGCCCTAGGCACAGACTGTGGATCAGCACTTTCATTGTGAGGGTTTGCCAATCTTCTAAGAAATAACGGGTTTCCGAAATACCAGCAAATATTTTTTCACCCAATCTTGATGATACTTTGTGGTAATGATCAGTACACAAATCCCACTTGGGTCACCAAATTTTGTTTTTGTAGGTTGCAGCGTTCGTCTACAGTAGCAGTTTTTATATTTAGGTTTCCATCTGTTCTCTCCTATATAGA